>NC_066860.1:241625-376625 GCF_025177605.1 Cucumis melo | reverse complement strand
TTTCGTAATTCATGTTCCATTTGGGCTGGATGGAGTCAAAGGTTTTTCAATAGAAATTAGTTGGGTTGAAAGAAATGCATGGGTTCCGACTAAGTTGAACCAGAGACAGGATGGTTTCGAAACTAAGATCAAGACTTAATTGCAGCAATTCATAGTTAATACAAATTGAGATGTTTGGTTCGATCTTTAGTTTTGCTTAAACTAGACCAAACCGAACCCTACACACCCCTACATCTAACATATATGATTTGGAAAGGTGATGAAAGTGTTGACGTGGGCTGATTTTTTTTACTATAAGAGCACCAACTACAATGTTAACCTTACTTGGATGATACAAAATATTGCACTCATAATATTTCAACTGTTCTAACACAATTTGTATGGTCAAGTTCAATTGTTTATGAGAGAAAGAAATGTTAAAATCTCTGTATAAATTTGGATCACTTTTCTCGTAAAACTGCATTAACTAGCTCTAATTCTAGTCATATCGTGGTACAAATTGATCAACAATACGTGTGAACCACATAATGAATTTATTTTTACACTAAACTCCCATTTAAACCATAAAAAACGGTCACTAAAGTCAAACTTATCAGTATAATTGTTCCTGAGGATGGAGTGAAATATTAAGATGTGATCATATCTTTATGGTTTGCCTCAATTTTAGAGTAAACTAAAATGCTTTGTTTATATGAAACACACATGTAAGGATGTTAACTTAAAAGCAAATATCTGAATCTTTGATTTGTATTTGATTTGATGATACCTGAAAATCCATGTATTTTAGTATTCTCTTTTTTTAATTGGGTTTTAGGAGAGATTTTGGTGTATTTAAAACTCGTGGGTGGAATTATTCTGATTTGTGATTTCTTCTTTGATTTTGAATTTGCCCACCTCAACTTTTTTCTTTTTTTCAAACTTAGTTGTGTTTTCTTTTAATTTTGGCTGTTATTTTTTCATTTTTGTGAACTTATTTGTTTTCTTTTAACCAACTCAACTTTGGATTTTAAATTTAAAAGGTTATGTTGTTGTTAAATGGAAAAATCTAGTGTTCATCATCGTATGTGTAAACATTATTATTGCCAAATTAAAGTCCAAATATTCTTAATTTATTCTTTCTTAAAGATCTCCCTCTTTTTGATCTTCATCTTCTTTGGTCCTTCGTTCCATTCTACTTTGAAGAATTTTAAGGTTTACTTGGTATTTCCTTGTTCCCTTTTTTGCCTCCATTTTCCAAATCATTAAGGTTTTTTACATAAAATAAATGTCAAAGTTAAGGACTTTGTCTTTGTTTGATGTTTCTTTATTCTCATCTATCTTTCACCCACTTCACAATTCTTCAAGTCTTTACGATTAATTTTCCCTTTTTAAACACCTTTTGATTTGTTGAAAGAAAAAAAATAAATAAAGGGTTTGAAGTTTTATTGTTCTTACTTTTCCTTAGAGATGAAGATATATATGCATTTTTCCATAATATATATAGTGTGTTGTACTATATTACTTCATTTGATATATATAATATAGTTTTCTAAATCAACAATTAATTATTTTAAAAATGATTCAAACCTCAAACTAGATCTTAATTAATTAGTTAAGATTCTAATAATTCTCTTTGTATCTAAAGGTTTGAATTCCGTCTACACATTCATTCCCTTTTCAGATTCATAAGAAAGTACCAAAAACCTAAAATATCTTTTTCTACATTTATAATAATATTGTTAGTAAGGAAAAAAGAATCAGACAACTATAAAGTACCAAGAAAAAAGTACGAATTTTATTTTTTAAAAAAGAAATGTAAGAGAGTTAAGATATTTATAAATATGTAAAGCCATCCAAGATAGAAAAAATTCAATTCAAAGAAAACGAGGATTTTGAAGTCAAGAAAAAGAAATGGGTAATTGTAACAAAATTGGGTTTAGAAAAGAAAAGAAAATCAAATTAATTTTACTTTGACGTTTCAAATTGTCAACTAAATATATATATATATATATATATATATATATTAATATAAGAAAAGAGAAAAGGGTTTAATTTTAAAATTGTGTGTAATGTGGAAGACCCTATTTCTTTGCAACTTCCATTTCATTGACCTTCTTTTCATGCTTTGACATCTTTTCTCAATCCAAATCCATAACATACCAAACAATTTATTTAAACCACAAACCTTTTTCCTTTTTTTTTTTTTTTGTCGGGGGGAAAAATACAATCTATTATATTATTTATAATGATTGTGACATTTGATGAATGAGTTTTACATATTTTGTTTGAACATCTAATAGTATAGTATATGGGGGGGAGGGGGATGTGAAGTAGCAGTAGATTAGTCACACTCGGAGGGTCATTACTATATTAGGGATGGTTGGTTGGAGTGGAACTATCAAAGAAACACAAAAGAATGGATTTGTATATAGGGAAATTAAATGTCATACTTATGATATATATATATATATTAATTGTTATTGTGAAAGGTAAGTTAATGGTGCAAAGGCTGTAAGGTGTTTCCTTGAATGCGCTGTTCCTCTACTTTTCAAATCTTACGTGTCTCCAAACCGTGTGATGTTACCCCTTTCGCCTCCGCCACTCCCCCATCTATTCTTCTTCTTATTTCCTAATTACATTTTTCATTCTGCTTATTGATCGGGATTTGTTTGTGTTTTTGTTATTAAAACCTCTTTAATTAATTCTTTTTTTTTTTTTTTTTTTGACCACTTCTCTTGCATTAATTAATTATCACAATCTTCTTATAATTCTGCTTAATTAAATGAAATTAATAATTACAAGTGGGAACATTCAGAAATTATCGGACGTCGTCCTAATGATATTAAAGTCTATGCATTTATTCATCATGCATCTTACTACTTCTCCCGCTAATCAAGTTTTAATTAAAATATCCACATTTAAATTTTATACAAATCTGGATCAAAACTTTGTCTACTATTTTTATAATAATAAATCAACCTTGTATTCTATTTCACTCCTCCTTTTAAATAAGTTAAAGTTAAACCCTTCATTATTTATACCATATTTACCTTAACAACATTTTGTTGTTTAATTTTTATATTTTAGATAGGTATATGATTCATACTTAATATCAATGGAATTTAATACTATAGTCAAGTTTGGTACGTAAGAAAAGAAATTGGTAAAGCTAAATACAAGCAGTGTTGGAGAAGACTTTATATATAGTATAGCTATAAACAAATGAGTTAAAGTATTAGGATGAGATTCATTTAATTTGTTGTGTTTTATTAGGATTGGTATTGTTTGTTTGTAGTTTAATTAATATATTTTTCCCCATGAGATCAAAAGCCACATCCACAATCTCCACTCTCAATGGCTTTCTTTTTTTTTCTTCTCCTTTTTGTCTTATAACAAGAATTTTCAACTCCCAATGTATAAACTCATTCTTTAATCTTATAACAAATAGTAATATTTAGTTGCTCATTCACACATTTTGTTTAATGTTTTCTAGAATTCAATCATATCACCAAATATATGCAATCTACATTCTACTTTCAAAGATTATTTTATGATTTGTGTTTCCTATTTTGAATTTAAAATTTTTAAATGTATAATTAGGATAATTATACAAAAATTTACACAAAATATATGTATATAAATAAATTAACTAATAATAGTTCATAGTAATTTAATATTTAGTAAATATTTCTTGGTACAAGATTCAAATCACAGTAAATACATAACTAGCTTTATAATTTATTAATATAATATGAAATACATTAAAAATAATTATAAAAACATGAAACACGAAATACAATTTTGTTTTCATAGAATCTCGTTTATAGAGTTTAACAAATGTATTCTCATACAAAATGAAAAAAGATACACAAACATAAAGAAAAGAAAAGAAAAATATAGATTTTTATTGCATAAGAAAAAGTATTATATTTAAAACATAAAGAAAGAAGAGAAGTGAAGTTGTGAGTTTCATTTTAGAAAATAATTATGTTGTAGTTATAAATTTAAATTGTTGAAGTAGTGGTGAAGCCAATTCTCAACTTCAACTCCCCTTTCTCTTGTTGTATATATAAATAGTGCATATATATTGCACTAAAAAAATATGTTGAAGTATTAAGAAATTAATGGATAGACATTATGAATTGTTTTTTCTTTCTTTTTTTTTTTTTTTTTGCTTTTTTGGGGTTTATCTCCATTTATTTTGTAATATAGAAAGAAAATCATTTCACACAAGACTTTGATTATTTTTCACGACTAAACCTAAAATGGATTTTGTTGAAAGATCAAACAAAAAAGATTTTTCAACTTTTTGCCCATTAGGGTTTTTTTTTTTTTTAATGACATTTCTTAATTAAGTCTCTATCATAATTGATACCTTAGCAATTTGGGGATATTGGGTTGTTATTTAGTGGCCAAAGGTTAATAATAAAAATTTTAAGCCTCTCCACACAATGAAGCACTTTTAATATATTCCTCCACCAATTTGGTTTTCCATACATAACATGCCTTTCACAAAGTTTATATTTGGAAGTGGCATTCATTATTTCCCCCCCCCCCCCCCCCCCCCCAAAGTGTTGTCTTGTCTAGTGTGAATTTCTTGTTTTAGTGCCCAATAATCTCTTTCTTAGTTGACATTTTTTCCATGTTTTTTTTGAAGGTTTTTGTTGGTGACATTCAATATATATAAGATAGTAACTTCTTTTTTTTATTGAATGTTGTTACTTTTCTTTTACACGAGGAAGATATGGAAATGAAAGAAATTTAATTGTTGTGATGTAATTTAAGTTTGACGAATAAGTTGCATAATCGATATACAAAAAAATATATGCAATTTGCTTAAACATAAGCCAAATTTAAAAGATAATTATATATCTACCATATGATTACGATACTTGTTTTATATTATATCGTAATTTTACAATAGATTATAAATCTCGAACCTTCCTTAGAATTAAAAAAAAAAGAACTATTCATAAAATAAATTAATTAAAGTTTCAGAATTTGAAGCTATATAAGAACCAAGAATTTCCAAACTTAATTAGTACTGAATCAAAACATCTTCCACATTTAACAATTTGAACCATCCAAAACTAACCCTAAAATATAAAAGTTGACATTTTGTAAGAGAGATCGTCTTTGGCGTTAAGTAAATGTATAGATAATGGATATTGTTCATACAATTAGTGTTTGACAAGCAAATGTAGTGGACTTCTCTCCAACGTTATCATTTGACTTCAATTTTTTCCTACTATGGACATTGACAATACATTTGAATCACTCAAAACTTGAAAAAAAATATCAACCTTCTTTTTTTTTTTTTTTATTCTTAGACTTAAAAATAAAAATAACTAATAATTTATTCCAACTTTTTTTTGTTTATAACGATTTGGTTCATAGATATTCAATTTTGCAATGATTTAGTCTCTATATACTTTTAATTACTACAAATTTAATCTCTTTAAACGTTAATTGATATGTAACAATTTAGTCTTTTACTTCTAAATTTGTACGTGATAATTTAATTTATAATGAAAAAATTTCATCATAATCGAATGTCAAATTTTTTATATTATGATCTAGACTTAATATTATATTTTATATCTAGTCTTTGACTAGTTTACCAATTATTTATGTAACAAATCTCTTTAAATTTTAACACTCATTTCTACGATAGAGACTAGATCGTTAATAATTTTAAGGTCTAAGAACAAAATTGTTATATATTTACGGATTACCTTTTAAATTGTTTAAATTTGAAAGAAAAATAACATTTTCAAAAAATTTGAGGTGTTTGATAACTTTTCAAAATGCATTTTTAAAAAGTGAGATTGAAAAATAATCTATTTTAAAGAAAATACATATAACCAAATTTTGAAAAAATTGGTTTTGAAAGAAATCTATGTATATAAGCATTTTTATAAAAAAAAAATCTAACAAAACACGTAAGTATTTTAAAATTCTAAATTAATGTTAAAGAAAGTGTTTAAAAGAAAAAATATTTTTAAAGAATTTTTTTTCATAGATAATTCGAACGGACTCTAAACTGTTATTTCTATAAAAGTTTACGACTTATTAGGTAGAAAACTCACATGTTTTTTGTTTTTAGAATAGTGAATATATGTTTGGTGAATGGTTTAGATGTATATATATACTCTCTCTACGTATAGATTTGTGACTTAGAATTAAAAAGATTTAAAAAAATATATAGAAAATTTGATTGAAATTGAAATTTAAACAATATTGTGTTAGGAAACACAAACATATATATTTGAAAAATGTTATTTAGAATGTATATAATTTGGAGTCTGGCCGATGTCACTGAAGCTGACATATACACATATTAGGATATGCCAATTGCCCATCGACACCACATTATTCCTCAACCTAATCTTACTCTTGAATGGTACAAAATTCATACTATTCAACCTTTTATTTTCTTTGTTCACATTATTCAAATTTAACCCAACTAAACTTTTTTACTCAACTAACTTTCAACACTCTCTCTATTTATTTAATTAAATTATCATCTCCTTTAATTAAATGAAAAAAGAAATAATTTAAATATATATATATATATATATGTGTATGTATGATAATTTGAAGTGAAAGATAGAAATGAAAAAGAGAGGTTAACAAATATTTGACGTAAAAGAAAGGAAGATGAAAAGAGTTGATTTAATTTTATTTTTGGTTAGAGTAAAGGCCGGGGGTTTACAGTACTAATACAAATACACGCTTTAATAATAGCAGACTTTTAGGAACCGTTTCCATTATTTTTCTTTAATCTCAATGAAACAGTCCCCTCCTTTTTCTTCACATATATTTTAATAATAACACATCTTTAATTTCTTTTCTTTTCTTTTCTTTTCTTTTCTTTTCTTTTATTCTTTCAAGTGGCACTTGTTGTAATATTTTCATAAAATGAACCCCATTTCCCATTTCTTCCATCTATATATTCTCTATATTTGCATCTCCTCCTCCATTTTCCGTTCACCTTCATTTTCCATCCTCCTCCTCTTTCTACCTCTAACAACCATGCAAGCTGTAATTAATTCCACAATCCCCCCTCAAAATCTCTCTCACTTTCACCTCCGCCGCTCCTCTTTCAAGTACCAAATCTCTCCTTTGAACCCCTCCGCCCCCAAGATTTCTTCCTTTAGATCCGCCGCCGTCGCGGTTCACGTCACTCGCCGCCATCTCGCTAACCTCGACAAGTTGCTCAACAAAACCGATCCCCCTCTCAAGGTTGACCCCCAGCCGGTTCATAAGGACCCCAACAAGGGATCCCTCCACATGCCCATCAAAGGGAAGGGGCTTTTGGAAGGCCTCAACCTCTCCAGACTCTGGCCGGAGGTCAAGGCCCCAGAGGAAATGTCCCCTAGAAATTTGAACCGGTTGCAGCGCCTACTGTCAAAGACAGTGGAGTACTCGCCGAGAAACGCCCTCGGTCAGCGGTGGCGCGAGTACCACGGCTGCAACGACTGGTCCGGTTTACTTGACCCGCTCGACGAAAACCTCCGCCGTGAAGTTGTCCGTTATGGCGAGTTCGTACAAGCCGCATACCATGCCTTCCATTCAAACCCCACCACATCACCCAACGAGCCCCCACTCCCTCGCCACGTGACGCTTCCCGATAGATCTTACAAAGTCACAAAGAGTCTCTACGCCACATCATCGGTCGGCCTACCCGGTTGGATCGATGAGGTTGCTCCCGATCTCGGCTGGATGACCCAACGGTCGAGCTGGGTTGGATACGTGGCCGTTTGCGACGATCGTCGTGAAATTGCTCGAATGGGACGACGTGATATAGTCATAGCCCTTCGTGGCACTGCCACCTGTCTCGAATGGGCCGAAAACGTTAGGGCCCAACTCATCGACATCCCTGCTGACGTTGACACCAAAGACTGCGGTGATCCGAAAGTGGAGTGCGGATTTCTAAGTCTGTATAAAACTGCAGGAGCACACGTGAGGAGCTTATCGGAATCAGTGGTAGAGGAGATTCGACGATTGACGGAGATGTACAAAGGAGAAACTCTAAGCATCACAGTCACTGGTCATAGCCTGGGTGCAGCATTAGCTATTCTCGTAGCAGACGAGATCAGTGTTTGTTCAGCAGAGGTTCCGCCTGTAGCGGTGTTCTCATTTGGCGGACCTCGTGTGGGGAACAAAATGTTTGCAGATCGAATAAAATCTCGAAACGTGAAGGTACTGCGGATCGTGAACTCACAAGACGTGATAACACAGGTACCACCAAATCCAATGACGTACTCGCACGTGGGAACCGAGCTTCGAGTGGAGACGAAGATGTCACCATTCTTGAAACCTAACGCTGACATAGCATGTTGTCACGATTTAGAAGCGTATTTGCATCTGGTGGATGGATTCATGTCATCAAAATGTCCGTTTCGGCCGAATGCAAAACGGAGTTTAGTGCGATTGGTGCAAGATCAAAGGGGGAATATGAAGAAATTGTATATGAGGAAGGTGAAGGATTTAGGGTTTAATCCAGAGTTGCAAACGGTGGGGTGTTTGCCGAGTCCCTCCTGATTCGACTAGAAGATCAATTTTTAGATTCACATCTTCCTCCGCTCCTCTCTGTAAATTTGGGGATTTTGGTAGAAGATGGTTGGATTGTAGGGATTAGGTTTTATGAACATACACACAATTTGAACGGGGAAGAAAATATTCTTTCCTTTTTTAAAATTAGTAGGTATTGTTTTGATTTCTTTATTTTTGTGAGGGTGGAGATAAGAAATTTCTCTTTCCCTCATCACAATCCTTTTCTTTTTCTCGCTTCACCTGATGAATTATGTTCAGATTGGAGTGTTATATACATCATATATTAAAAAGGAGTACTACTAATCTAATATAATAATTAATTAAGTGCATTCAAAGTGTGTTTATTTCTTATATATATATATATATATATATATATATATATATATTGTTTTTCTAACCTTGTATAACTATTATTAAATCCTCCTTACTCTTATCTTTATCAAACAACTAATTAGTATAATTAGCATTTAACTACTATTAGAAATTATCAATAAACTTTTGCAATATCGTTGTTATATATAATATAGCACTACCTAGGTTTGATATAAATGACTTGAGTTGTTGGTGCTTTATGTAACTATCATACACACTTGCAGCATTGTTTTGTCTATGTCATGTTTGTTATGAATTAAATCTCCATTGTGGATATCCTATTTTCATACAAGTGGCCATCCACATAAACAATTTGCAAATATATCAAATTTAGGACACTCTCTCTAAAGTCAAATTTTAATACAAAGTTATTTAAAAATTAATAGTGATAGTACAACATCCACTATAAATACATCCTTTGAGATAAACTAACAAACAAATAGTATGTATCTAATAAGCAACATGGATTATTTTATATACATTGACACCAAAATAAAGATAATAATAGCAAAAAATGAAACTTGTAAACTTGAAACCTTTAATATTATTGGACTGTACTTGGAGTTCTATAGAGTTTTAAAATTATTTAGCATTTTAATCATTTTGAAGTTTCAAATTATTTCTTTTTTTTATTTCTATAATTGTTAACGTTTTTGTTTGTTGTTTTATCGTTAACTTTTAGTTACGTAAGATTATTTAGATTTTCATAGGCTTCCATATGACATAAATATATTGATTCATATTAAGTTGTTGATGTGACAAAACCATACAAATTGATGTTTTTCCTTAAATTAAATAAACTATCCTTTTCTCTCTCCTCCCCAATCTTCTTCTCTTCTTCCTTCACTTCTTTTTTTTTTTTTTTTTGTAAAAATTTCTCATACTATAAGGGTACGTATGATACTTTTTGTTCACACTACAAATTTGTATTTATAAATTTTTTGTAGACCTTGTAATATTAATGTTATGGGTCCGATTCTATTTGTTTTTCTCATTTTTTCTCCTTTGTTTGAATTTTCCTCATCAAACCCTCTTTACTCCATTAGTTCCATAGCTAAATGCGTGTTCTTCAATGTATAGAGGATCCGTACTCCAAGACTCCTAGTTAATTAGTTATTATTAATTATATAATATTAATTTATCCATTAACATTAAAAATTTAAGATTATTATATATGATCTTGAACAATGTGTAGTTGACACACAAATAATCGTGGTGGGAATGAAGAGCTGCTCTGAGTTTCTCTCCTCTGAATGCTAATATTAACTTAAAGACTCAACCTATGGTTAGATCTTCAAATTAAAGGACGAGATTATCTAAACTTATGAATATATCTAAAGGTGGATTCAAGAAGAAAATTGTTTATCATCTCACTTTGTCTTTAGATAGCTGTAATGAAGTGTCATCTTCAACAATCGAGATCCCTTTATCTGTCTTTGTGGAAGCCTCTAAATGACTTATAAGTTTGAAAATGATGCAATGTTTAGTATTTCAAAATGTTTTATAAATAAAGTTGTTTGCTAAATGTCACTTCACTCCGTCGATGCTTTCAAAATGTTTTTCCTTTCCCTAGATAGCTGAAAGTTTCAAGCATCTATTATAAAGTTGTTGCGTTTCCCATGTAGTTGACTTTTTTTCTTTATAAGTGTATGTTTTAAATATTCTTAGCTAGTTTAAGTGTGGGAAGTGTGTAACAATGCATAAAGTTTGAAGTTCATAAAAGATTTGAGTTCAACGCATAGCTCATACCTTTTTTTTTTTTTATCTTGAGTTAGTCTTTAGTTTGATTAAACCATCTAGAGTAAAAGAAAGTAGGCCTCCACTCGACTCTAGTAAATGAACTAGTTGGGTGAAGGTGTGACACTTTACTTTATATATATATATATATACTATATATAAAGTTCACAATCTTTTAAAGTAGAAAAATCATAAAAATAATGTTGCAATTGATTTATTATAATTATTATTGCGGTAATGTTTTAATATTTGTTATTTTTATAATGCATATATATATATATATATATATTTTTTTTTTTTCCATATTTCGTAATAATGTAGAAAATTAGGAATAAGATTATATATTAAAGACATATTTAAAATGAAAGTAAAGAAAGGGTCGTCATATTTGAATTGGTGGCTATAATACTTACACTTATTAGGTTGTAAGAATCATATGTTTTTAGCATTATTATTATTGTAGATTGATGTGCTACTGTAATCGTGTTAAGAAGTATCAAATGAAAGCATCTCATTTTTCGTAACAACCTTATTTAGTTGACCCCGACCGTTTTAATTCTCAATTTGTTTACTTCTACTAATTCTAATTCAATACCATTAATTGCTTTCTTTCTATCCCCACTATTTCTACTATTCAACTACTATTCTCAAATATTATCTCTAATCTATTATATATACTACATTTATATAAAATCTAAATTTACATTTAAAACATGAATTAAGTTATAGTTTTTGAATTTACATCTAGAAGCTACAAAACAATGTCAAAAAGAGCCTATTATTGTTCAAGTTCTTAATTAATTAAATAGGTTTTATGAGCAAAAAAAAGTTGGTAATAGTTATTAGTCTTATCAAGTACCCAATAAATAGACCTCCATTAATGTTTTTACAATATATGCTTACCATTTTTAATCAATGTTGATTGAAGAAAAAAAGGAGACTTGAGCATTATAATTATTAACAAAACCTTATAAAAGCATTATAAACTAAAGTTTTCTGTCCAAGACAATAACTTAATCTACACGGTTTCATCTCAATACAAGTAATTTAATTTAATCAATAGTTTATTAGTTGAGGGGAATTGATATAGATAGAAAGAAAAATAAATAAGTAAATAGATTTGATAGTTTAAAATGAATGTAAACTCAGAATAAACTCCAAAATGTTGTAATAGATGAATGGATGAGACAAGTAGATTTGATAGATAGTGTGTAAAATAATTAATGTGTCTCGACTCATATTCTTCCGTCCATAATATTTGAAATTTAGAAGTTGTAATTAATTAATTAATATATAAAAGGCAAGCAAACATAATCTAAAGGTATTTGAGAAAAGGAAAAAGAAAAATACAAAATTGGGAGATGGGATGGGTTTGTTTAATTATATAGATTAGACACACACACACACACACACTCACACGCCATTACACCTCCATTACAATTAAACTAAATTAAAAACAGTGTAGTTTAGAGTTTGAAGACTTTTACGGCGGAGCACTGGCCGACGAAAGACGACGTCGCCGTTGTCGGCACCGGCAGATCACAGGGGCCCTCCACGAGACATTTTTCCAAATTGAGTTACCGACTTTAATTTCCTTTTTCTTTTGAATTTCAACCGCCATTTGAAGTCGGTGAAGAAGAAGAAGAAGAAGAAGAAAATATATAATGCAAGCACACTATGAATTAACAACTTGCAAGCCTTTTCTATGATTTGAGTTTCCACTCAAATCCATAATTATTCTCCTTTTCAACCCTCAAAATATTCTTCCCCATATTCTCCGTCAATAGATTTGATATCCTAACATATAAAAAGTTAATATCATCTTTTTAGCTTAATATTAATAATCAAAATGTCATGAGTTGAACTCAACTATTTCACAATAATATTATTTAAAATATCTTTTTTAAAACAAATATTCATAACACTTAGATTAAAAGTAATTTAAATTCTACTTTCTATTCTTAAAAACTCTCCTTTCTCTCTTGTTTGGAAAAAGCCTAATTCAAAATCACATTGCATCAAATAACCGTTTTCATATACATACTTATATATTATAATAATATTAAAAATGTACTTGGGGTAATGTTAGGGGGAAAATAGAGACCGTCTTCCTAGAATTGGACTTTTTTTTTCTTAGCTAATTATTTGGTTTTACTTTTATTTTTAAGTATAAAAATTTAGAGATTGGAGTTGATGACTACTTTGTTTTTAAAAATTAAGTTTATTTCTTTTTAATGTCTTATAATAATTAAAAAAACAAGAACAAGTTTTTAAAAACAACAACCCCTTTTAATAACTACTTGATCTTTTTACTTTTAAATTTTGAAAAGTAAACCTATCAAATACTCATTCATCTCTAAATTTCTTGCTTTTTTTATGACACTTTACTGTTGTTTTCAAAAGCTTAGGCAAATTTTGAAGACTAAAAAATATATAGTTTCTAAAAATTTGTTTTTATTTTTATGGTCCGGTAAGAATTAACTAAACTATATTTTACCTAAGAAAACTATAAACCATGCATGGGTGCAAATCAAGAGAAAGCGATACTAAATTTCAAAAAAAAAAAAAAAACAAACAAAATAACTACTAAATGGAACCTAAATTTATTATTTTGTTATCTATATTTTATCAATAAAACCAAGTTAAAATTTTAAAACTAGGAAATTAATATTTTTTAAAAGTTATTGTGCCTTTTGGGAATTTGGTCAAGATATTCAACTATTTAACTTAAATAAGAAATTAAAAAAAAAATGAAGTTTTTTAAAAAAAACTTAAAAAACCCAAACGATTAGGAAGCTAAAGTATGAAGATGTTTTAGATTTGAAAACTTGGTAGTTAAGGTTTTGAATTGAAAGTGGATGAGATTAAAAGGTTGGACATGACTTCAGTTGTAACTATATCACATTAATCTGTGGTTTGTCAAAATTATATATAATGGGAGCGGACATATTTTAATTTCTCTCTCTTCTTTAATGCAAATACTATATATATATATATATATATATATATAAAAGATTAATTAAGACATAATATAATAATAATTAAATTTTGATTAAGATTGAGATCTTAATACTTTAATTTGTGTACACCAACCACAATAAAAAAGAATTATTGGTATGGATATCCAAAGAAATAGTCATCATTTTTCAAGAGTTTAGGAGATTATATTCTTTGTTAGGAACGGTAACCTAAGTACTTTTTTGATTTCAACACTAAGATTGGATAAAGTCTCCAACTAAAGACTTTTGTGGATGTTGAAATTCTAACTCCTACTTTTTTTTTTGCGGTCAATTTTAGATCCTAAAAAGTAAAGTTTTTAATAGTCTGCCTATTTGTTGTTGCAGTCTAGTATCAGTAGAAAATAAAATTTTGTTTATATTTAAATGAGATCTAAATAGTTACCAAACGAATTGTAGTCTTTAAAAACTTGTTTGTGTTGTTTTGAAATTTGATAAATAATTTTCTCAAAGATAGGTGAAACCATAATAAAAAGAAGAGGTTCAATTTGTAGAATAAAAAACTCACTAGGATAAGAAGTTAGTAGCTCTAGCAAGCGAGAGGAAGACAAAGTAGCTCGAGGAAGGGAACCCCACTAAGTCCCTGGATTGACTGTGATTAGTATGATCGATTATTAGTTGCTAAGCGAACGAGCTGTGAAGACGGCATAATCGCTTGCATCCGCTATTCACTATAGAGCATACTAACTACCTGCAACACTATCTTTTTCAACCTTGACGGGCTCGCCTACTGAATGTAGGTGGTAGCCTTAGGGCCCAAACGAGATTAAGGAAATGATGCATTGTATAAATTTTTTAACTTTTTACTAAACGAACAGTTTGTTAGTTTTCAAAAACTTTGTATTGTGTTCTCTTTTAAAAAATAACTAAGAAAGAAAGTGGAATAAAGAAATCCATAATTAAAAAAGAATTGTAAAGAAAAAAACAAAACAAAACCATACTATTATAATCACCAACAAATTATAAATTCTTTAACAAAAATTAAACAAAGTCGTAGTATTTAGTGCAATTTCAACCTCAAACAAAAACTAAAAAATTATATATATACTTATTTTAGTCAAGTTTTATGAAGTTTTTTTTTTTTTTTTTAACTGAATACCCTAATGATTGAGAATCTAATTTATTTACAATAAAAATGAAGTGAAGAAAAAGTTAAATACATTATTTACATAACCGAAATTGTTAGGGTTTGATCCGAATATTTCAGAGATTTGGAAAGAAAGGATATAGAAATAGATTCATGAAAGATTTTAATATGCTCAATTTTTTTTTTTTTTTAAAAAAGATTTTTAATTGGTCACTCAATCAAAATATAGCAAATAGATTAATGAGAAAAAAAAAAGTAATTTGAAAAAGGTTGTCAATTGGTTTATCCATTTTATGTTGGAAACTGTATTAAAATGTAGTATAAAACAAGAACATATATTGGTTACAAAAATGTGGGTTTGTTTGAGAAACAAAGTCAAGAATATTGAAAACAGAAAAAGTTGAAATAATGAAAAATGAGGCGATGGCTTCAAAAAATGGCCATTTAGATTTCAGACTCCAAATTGGAAGATAAAAAATGTCAAACGAAGAATTTGGGCCGTCCTGCGTCTTGATTGATGGCTTTCTCATATATATTGGGCCTTTTTTCTTGACCAATATTGACCCCCTAATTCTGCTTCCCCTCAAATCTCTATATATATCCTTACTTTTTGTTGCTTTCCTTTGAATTGCAATTTCCTCCAAATATGAGTTGAAATCTTTCATCTAAACAAAAAAAAAAGAAAAAGAAAAAGAAAAGAAAAAAAAGTCATAAAATATTTTTTAGATAATGTTGGATCGAGAAGAAGTTGTAATTAAAGAATGGATAAAGGTTGAGGTTGAGAGTGCACCTTGGGAAGCAAAGCTGCTTTTGAAGGTCCAAAATAAAATAGAAAATATTCAACATGGAACATAATATATATAAAAGGATTGGGCAAAGGAAGACATATATCTCGATGCTCTAGTTGATTTGATGGACTCACCTTCCATGAAATCATGAAAGAAAGATACCTTTAAGTTTATGCCTTCAACAACAAAAACTTATGATGAAAATAATTACTTGATAGAACATCTTAGCTCCTATTGATCTTGAATAAATTACCCTTGGTTCCTAACACAATTAGATGGACAACTTTCTCATGTACATCGACAAGATTAGCCAAGGTTGGTATGAAAGTTGAAGACAGGGTTGATTTGTTTGTTCAAGGAATTATCTAAATCGTTTGTGACTCAAATTTTGGGATATATATAAAAATCAATGTAAACGACTACATATTTCCTAACAATCAAGCAACAATCAACAGATACGTTGCAATAGTTTGTAACAAAATTTGATCGACAATGGTACCTTGCAAGTAGAAGACCACATTGATAAGGTTGCTTAAGTTGCCCCACTTAATTACGTGTGGCTTGTGCCCAAAACCTAGTTAGATCTTAAAAGGGTTTAGCTAAATATTTATGACATTGCTCATGGTTTGGGGACACACCTTAAGTCACAAATGAGCTAAGTTTGGCTTTGCTTATATTCATTATTGACGTTGAGTATGACATACAAGTATCACAACTCCTTTTCATAAAAGTGGAGAAATAATATAAAAAATAGTGGACCCTAAAAGTGTCTAACTAGTTACTTCCAGCAACAAAACCCTAAAGTTTAAGATGAATCTTGTTTAAGTCATAAAGATGCAAAGTTTGGTTACATGAAATCAAACACATGTCAAAGTACAATGAAAGAGAAATCATATACCCAAGTCGAGTCCTCAAAGTCCAACTCACACAAACAAATAAATTAAACAATAGAGCTTCGTCTTGGGAGTGAAGGCTAATGTTATGAGTAATTTTGGATTGCAAAAGTCGAAAAACAAGAACATAAACAATACGACCAAAAACAAAAATTTGGAATATAAAAGTATGTAATGCTCGGTTTGGTATTTGCTAATAATCTATCATTTATATTATACTAGGTAAAAAGTTCAAGTTTGAGCAATTGACTGCTAAGAAGAAAATCCTCTACATGAAATAACCATGCTAAAATGATAAGAGAAAAAAAATTTATATTTTGAATAAACAATGAAAAAGAAAACTATAAATGTTGCTTGGTTTAGCCTAACCTAGAAATATCCATATTTAAAATAATATAGAGTGATCAAATAAAAGTATATTAATTATAAACTTAAAGTTTAAAGTAAATAAAAAGTCATGAATATAAATATGAATTTGAAGAATATCAAAAGTTTGAGCAAAATATTATATTAAAAATATTTATGAATATGTGAGTTTAATGTTTTTTTTTAATGAGATTTAATATTTAGAAGTTGTGACTTTTAATATGAATTTTGAATTGAATTAATTTGAAGTTAATGGGTAAAATTACATAAATGACTGAATTGTCAATTAAAGTAATAGTGAAAAAGTCTTATAATGAAAGGGGCATAAATGGGAGAGAAAGTTTCTCATCATCCATACTTTTATATATACTATAGATTAATGCATCTAAAATTAAATTTATATGAATTTGTGTCATCTTAAATAAAATTTTTGCTTCATCAATACAACCTCTCTTAGATAAAATATTTGATTCCACCATTGACTTGATTACATTTATAATAATTGAAACTCAACTAAAAACGAAATGAAAGGTAAGCTTAGATAAAAGAAATGGACCAAACATCTTTATTTGGTTACAAACAAAACAAAAATGAAACTTAAATGTCAAAACTATAAAAATTGAGCTTTGATTCAATCCAATCTAATCAGGCTTGGCATATTCGATAGCTAAAACGATTGGCGGCTAATCTACACATACAAAATGCCTTACAAGAACAAATCAGAGTGGCGCAGCGGGAGCGTGGTGGGCCCATAACCCACAGGTCCCAGGATCGAAACTTGGCTCTGATATTTGTTATTCTATTTTAAATTTACGATGGAAGTGCGAATAAGTTGTTTTTGATATTATCTAAAAATAATTAAATAAAAAAAAGAACATTTACAAATATAAGAATTGAAAAATAAGTAAATAAAAAAAAGATAAAATAAAACATTGATTTGTATACCATATTTACCAAACTGACTAAACATTTTTTACTATAATTAAAAAAAAGTTACTTAAAAGACAGTAAGATTGAGGAATTACATAGAGAGTAAGTAGATTCTTTTCTTGATATGATTATAAATAATATGGACCCATTTGGAGGGCACCACGTGTAAATCAAATAAGCAACCCCGAGTGATCTCAATTGAAATAAGGTGCAGAGGATCACAACCCATTAGGGTTTTTAAGTTTGGGTTTATTCCAACCTCATCTCTCTGCCGCACTGGCTAGGGTTTTCTTCTTTCATCCAATCCTTCTATTTCTCTGACGCTCACACTCTTTTCTTCCTCCTTAGCTCAATCCTTTCCCTTTGATTTTTTATACCTTTTCTTTTATCTTCAATCCTTCTTGCTTCTTCATGGATCTCACTCATCTCTGAGAAGTTTTCGTTTCTGGGGTTCCGTTTTTCACTTTGCAGTTCGTCGTCTGGGTGTCATTTGCAAGTTCTAGGTTGAACGGATATGGCAACCATGAACCCCTTTGATCTCTTGGTCGACGACGACAACGAGGACCCTAATCAGCTTGCTTCCGCTCAGCGCTCCGCTCCTGCGCTCCCCTCTAAGAAAGCCCCTGCTCCGGCTCAGCCTGCCAAACCGGCTAAGCTTCCTTCCAAGCCCCTCCCTCCTGCTCAGGCTGGTGGGTTTTCTTCCCTGCTTCTTCTTGTTTTGTGATTTCTCTTCTACGATTAATTTTCAATCCCTTAGCCTGTTGTTTTGCCATCTATGTTGTATCTACCCTTTTTGGGACTTCTGGTAATGAGTTCTACTTTGTATTAATGCTATGTATTCTGAAGTCCTTTTGTATTTCTGTTGTTTATTATTTGTTCTTTTTTAGTTCAACTGATTGTCTGAGATAAAGTACGGTTCTTTTCTTCCTTGAGATTGATTGGTTAAGTTGAGCTTTGTTCTTCCTTCTGCTGTTAAAAACACCTGTCCTCTCATTTTGACGTGAATATTAGTGTCTTGATAATGATTTATTTTTACAATTTATGGCTTATTTGCTTTGGCAATGATTTGGAACGAACATTATTAATTCTTATTACTCATCCTGAAATTACTGATGGTCTTTTTGTAAATGCTATAACGAAGAAAATTACTTTGTCGTGGATATCATTTAAAAGAAGGTCCTTGATGCTTCAATTTCCCATGCTATATAACTCCTTAGGAAAAGTAGGTACATCGGAAGAGGTATTCGCATAAGAAGTCAATATTGCAGATTCTTTCTATTAGTATGATGTTGAAAGTAGAATTGTGATGCTGATTTTATGAGTTTTAATAAGCTTCCGTGTTCGGTAATTTATGAATGTTATCTTGTTGAACTCCTTTTGTTTTTTCTTGTTAATATGCTATGATTTTCTTTAATATGATCTAACTTTGGATATTGTTATCATATTTATACGACCAGTAAGGGAGTCAAAGAATGAAAATAGCCGTGGTGGTCGTGGTGGCGGACGTGGCTTTGGGCGAGGACGCGGTGGTGGTGGTGGAGGATTCAACAGAGACTCAGCCAACAATGAAAATAGTGGCAGGAATGGATTCTCTGATCGTTACCAGACACCTGAAGATGGTGAAAAGGCAGCTGAAAGGCGTGGTTATGGTGCTCCCCGCGGATCTTTCCGTGGTCCTCGTCGAGGAGGCTTTAGCAATGGTGAAGCTGAAGAAGGGGAACGACCCCGAAGAGTATATGAACGCCGGAGTGGAACTGGGCGTGGGTTAGTACATTTTTTACTGGGATATCTAGTTTCCAATTTGATCATTTATCTCAAAAGTTAATATCATAGTTATCTTACCCTATGCTGTTTGTTTTGGTTTCAGAAACGAGTTTAAGCGCGATGGGGCTGGTCGTAGGAACTGGGGTGCACCTGGTGATGAAAATGCCCCGTAAGTTTACTTGTCCAATTGTGACGCATTAACTGATTTTATGATGTATCTTTGACATTTACTTGCACTTGTGGATATAAGGGATGTGGAAGAGCCTGTTGCTGAAAATGAGAAGAATGTTGCTCCAGAGCAACAATTGGGAGAGGATGGAGTTGATGATAACAACAAAGCCGAGGAGGCTGTGCAGGAACCAGAAGAGAAGGAGCCTGAGGATAAGGTAATAGCCCTTATTTTTTTTTCTTAAAATAATGATATATAGTTAAGTCTGCCATGTCAATTGGCTGTATAATCGCTTCACCATATTTTTTTACAGGAGATGACCCTCAAAGAGTATGAGAAGCTCCGTGAAGAGAGTAGGAAACTGCTGGCAAAGACTGAGGTGAGGAAGGCCGAGGTGGATGAGGAATTAGAGAACATGCAGCAGCTTTCCAGCAAGAAGACCAATGATGAAATATTTGCTAAATTGGTGAGAACTTATCTTCTGGTAGTATTACAATTGCATTTTTAGGTCTTTGGTTGTTAACGCTACAAAATTTTTGGTCAGGGTACTGATAAGGATAAGCGCAAGGATGTTGCTGACAAGGAGGAGAGAGCTAAGAAAGTATGTACTGTTCTTTGGGATTCATTTCTGGCTGATCTGTATGGAACTACATTTTAGAAGTTAAACATATAATGCTATTTTGTTTTTTGAAATTATTGTTAACCTTATTAATTGAATTTTTCAAAATTTGGTTAAAATTTTCTTTGCCTATTTTCGTATCATGCAATGTACAGTAGATCTGAGCCACCTTTGTAGTGTTGGTTTCTTGTTGTTTGCTTATTAGATTATATAATGTGTGAACGACCTTACTTGAGCAGTTATGGTTCTATAGATTATGTACAAGTGTATCATTCCGTTCTTGTTGGTTTTCTTGTTGTTTGCTTATTAGACTATTCTATAGACAGTATTTTACTTAGTGGGTTGAGTTTTCTTATGTCCGTCTATTTATTTCATTTTTATCTCATTGACAGTACTTGATTTCATAAAAAAAAAAGATTATGTACAACTGTATCATTCAGTTCTAAAGTCTAATATTGTGAAATTCGGTTTCTTATTTATTATAAGCATGTACTCTACCGTGTATAAGGTGTTTGTTCTATTACTGTGGTTAAACTCAGCCGGGGCTACTATAGTGAGTGAAATATCTGCAACTCTTGTTCTTTCTACACTTATATTACTGAGTTCTTATTGAAGTAACTGTTTTTGGTTGTAGTCTGTGACTATTACTGAGTTCCTGAAACCTGCGGAAGGTGAGAGGTACTACAACCCTGGCGGTCGTGGTAGAGGCCGTGGGCGAGGCTCTAGAGGTGGGTTCAATAACGGAAGCAACAGAATGAATGTGGCAGCTCCCTCCATTGAGGATCCCGGGCAGTTTCCTTCGTTGAGTGCCAAGTGAGAATTTTACCACTTAAAAAATGGCCCCTATTTTGTCACTACATTTTAAAGTTTTCTTGAGATAATCAGATCAGGATTTTTGAGTTACAATTACCAACAGGATTCTGAGACTCCCTCTCTAATGCTCTGCTATGTAGTGTAAATCTTGGATGTTATGGTCTTGAATGGTCGTAAGTTATGCATCAATTTTGATTTTTTTAAGGATGTTTAGCATTATTACTATTTTAGTTCTCAAATTTTGGCATTAATAGGTCTTTCTATTCTCTCCATTGTTTATTTTATGCATGATCTTGATGATGTGATGGATCCTCTGTACTTTTTTACTTTCTTGATGTTTGATTTGTTTTTTTTTTAAGGAAAGGAAGGTTCTCTTGAAAAGAATCAGATATTAGTAGGACCTGTTTTTGACCTTTTGACCATGAAACTTCTCAAGTTTTTGTGATTTATCTTCTTAAGCAAGATAAGATGTAGAGCAGTGAAAAAACCTCAGGGAAATAAGATGGGAGTTTTGGGTAAAGTTTCTCTCCAACTAATCTCAATTAAGTAGAAAGTTGTTCTATTCAATTTTAGCTTTTAAATTAATTCAGTTATGAATGTTTTTAATTGGCGCACCTCCATTCTGAAATATTATTCTTTTTTTTTTTTTTTTTTTTATTAATGGACTGATCCTGTTTTGGATTTCATGTTTTCTAAGTTTTTCCATTTTTCTTTTCTATTTATATTTTGTGTTTCATTATGTATTTAGTCTCTTGTTTTTTCTCCTTTAATTTTTGTGTTCTAAACTGTTGTATAATTTGCTAATTTTTTTTTTATAATATTATTTTCTCTTTCAAATATGAGATCAAATATTCCAGATTGTCTTTTAGTTAATTTTGTTATAGTCAGGTTCACTGTTTATTTAGATTTATTAATCTATTAATTAACTCTTAATTTAGAGATCAACGATTGAGAAATTAAATGTTCTAAGAGACCTCTGTTTAATGATTGTTATGGCCTAGGTTGGGGTTGAGGTATTCAAGTTAACAACTTAAAAGGAGCATCCTTACTTGGGAATTAGGGCTTGAATTGGAATCTATTTTATTGTTGTATCTTAAAATTGTGAGCTTTTGAAACATATAATCAAATTTGCCAACTTTAATCTAATACAATTGAAGTCGTATAAACTAATTAACGTTTATTGGTTTTTTTGTAGTCCTACACCAATAGTTGCAAGTATTTCAAATTTATAAATGCTTTTAAACTAACAATCGTATACCAAATATTTTATGTTTTTGTATTAGTTTTGAGAAAGAAAGTTTCAAGAGAGTTCTTTTGAGGTTGAATCATATATATATGAGCATGCGTTTCTTTAAAGAAAGATGAATTTTGACTAAATAATTTTATGACATTCTTTGAAGTGAATGTTGCGATAATTAGTAATTGATGTTGAATTTATGTTAAAAGAGGAAGAGGTAATTAATGTATTAGAACCAATATTTTTTTAGTGGTTCATTTGAAAATTGTAAATGCTACATAATGAAAAGAAGAACGATGTATGGAAGTAAAATTTGAGAATATATAGATAAGATGTTTGTATATAAGATATGTATGCATATTACCTAAAAGTAGGCAAGACAGTATTAACTCTAAATTGAAGTTCCGAAAACTTGATGGTCTTGATTAAAGATTTTGGAAAAGAAAAATTTCTTTTTTCCAAATGAGCAAAATCTACTATTGATATACTTTATTCTTTTGTAAATCAAATGGAACTATCATAAATTTGGAAGGTAGATGATATAATAATATATGGTATATTCATATCTATTAACTCTTATACATAGAGAAATCGTCTATTATTACATACATATTTGTGTTGTTGAAATATATTCAACAACAAGTCTAGAGTACAATGATTCAAATTTATTTTTATTTTTCATTAATTATGAGTTATTTTTGGTTACTAGTGACGACAATTAATTGACACCTATTGAAGAACTAGAAGATTCTTCATGCATTGTCGAAGTGACTTGTTTCCGGGAGATAAGTTTAATTAAACATATTTATGATTTTTAAATATATTAATGTTTGTTGTTCGTTATTATACCACATTATATTTTTTTTCTCTTTATTGTTTTATATGTTAGAATTGATTTCTTATAATTTAGTAAAAGTGTGTCCAATTAAGCAGCTACACCTATGTTACTCAAGTTTTACTCAAACGTGAGAGGGATTTATTCAATGACATGAACCTAAATATTTGAGTCCATAATCCTTCAAGAACAAATGGATAAATGCCTAGAAAAGATCAAAGATATCGTATAACCACTATGTAAATTGTCTGGGCATCCTTTATTCAATTTTTCTTCGGGCAAACATCACTTTTTCTCAATTTGAACCCATGGATATGACCTGAACAAAAAAGGTTAAGCACACAAAATATGTATTTTCATAGTTGTTAGTCTTCTTTTTGTTATTCTTACAAGCATGAAAGAAATGGTGATCGGAAAGGAATTACGTGACTCTTCAAGTATAGGTGTGTATCATTGAGTCCAATAGATACAATTGATACCGACGAGATACAACTTTTCAAGATATAGGACATGATTATTTGAACATGCGTTTATTGACCTTAATACAAACCCAAATGATATCAATGGATAACAATTCTTCAAATAGAGATAGCTACACATTGGATGGTTGCATTGTTTCACTTATGAGTAAATGTATGTGTAAAAAAAATACAAATGTTATTTATATTTCATATTTTGGATGGACTATTTGTATGTGTTATACCATTCGTTTACACATTTGAGTTTCTTCTTAATTAAATTGTTAAATACTATTTTAAAACATTGAATTTAAGATTTAAAATTTTTATACCTAGTTTTTAGTTTTTAAAAATTGTTTTTAGTAATTAAAATTAGGAAAATTCAAACTATAGATCTTATGATCGACGATTAATGATTATTGGAAGTTGTCCTTGTAAAAGAAATTGAAACTATATATATTTTGAAACCATACACCTAAAAGAGGACTACCAGTAGTGATCGACAAAAAAGAAAAAAAAGAAAAAGATAAGATAGATTTTATCCTATTTTTAATAGGATCGAATAAATTCAAAATGAGACCACGTTCTTATCTAATAAACTTTTAAGTATGTTATAATATAAACAAAAAATTTTATAAAATAAATTCTTAAAAATGTGTCATCTAATGCACTTCTAAAATTATCTTAATATAATCTAAATATAGACCAAATAATTTCACAAGGTGACATTTACAATCCATTAAAAAGTAATCTTCAAAATCACTTCTAATTAAACAAACCCTAATTAAGTGATCATAAACTAATAGTTTCTATAAAATAATTCTTAAAAATCTATCATCCACATGTAAATTATTTGACTATAATCTTACGTTTCTAATAAATTATTAAGAAAGCCATAAACTAATTTCTACAGAATCAATCTAACCTATAATATATTCAATCTACAAGTAAATGATCTTTATATAATTTTAAAATGGACATAATAAATTCAAAATGTGATCCATGTTTTTAATAAATTAATGAAGTTCCTTATAAACGGGTTTCTTACAAATTTTCTATTCACATTTAAATTATCTTTAACATAATCTAAATAATGATAGACTTGGACAAATTTTGCTAAATTTGTAATCTTTCTAAAATAGTTTTATACACATAATTATTAGTGAATATCAATTGCTTTATTTGCAACTATCACTAATAATTAAGTACATAACAATATTATTAAAAAATTGTAAATATAAACTCTAATGATCTATTAGCGGTAGACCAATATTATCGACATTTTATTTTTGATAATCTTTGATATATTTAACCATATTCTATTATGATTTTTATTTAATATATCCTTCTTTATATATATTTATTTATTTTGTAAAGAAGTCGTGTATATATATGTAGTTATTAATTCCTTCTAAATTCTTAATTTTTGTTTTATATATTTATTTATTGGATGGAATCATAATAGATCAATTTATATGTTTATTTTATAGAGAGGAAGATGAGGAAATTGGGTATAAATATAGGTATCTAATCAAACTTCAAAACACATCCCACCCTAAACTTAGTAAAGTATAACAAATAGAAAGATAACAATTCCAAGATTATGTCCTCCCATCGTAAGTATATCTTTTGGTGTATTATTTTTGTTGAGTTCATCTCTCTTTTCCAACTTCTAAATCATATATATATATATATATATATATATATGTACTTTTTAATCCTTGTTAATTAACAAATATATGTATATATTTTGCCTATATGTTTCAAAACAGTAAAATCATGGCCAGAACTAAACTTCATGGACGCAGACATTGTGGCAAATATCATCAAGAAAGAGAATCCTAACTTTCAACCAATCATACTATTGGCAGGAACTCCAACGACACGTGATCTTAAACCTGGTCGAGTTCGACTCTTTACTAATGTGGAAGGAAGAGTGGTTATTATACCTCAAGAGGGCTAAAATAATGTAAACCTACATGTTTCAAATAATAAATAAAAGTAATAAACTATTTCTTCTATTCCCCATATATAAATAATTAATTTGAACTTTTTCTTTTTCTTTTTTAATTTTTATTTAATTAGTATAAGGATGGAGGTAATAAAATCTGAACCTCTCTAAACTCAAATGGAATTACATATCAATTCAATTGCAAAAAGTAAAAAATGAAAATGGAAGTGATTTTATTGAGTTAGGTTTTATAAATAAAACTTCATTATGTACTTTGTCTATATCTATGAAAGAAATAGTGTAACAACTAGGTTAAGAAAAAAATAAAAAAGAATTAGTCAAAGGTGATTGTAATAATATTGTGATAATGGGAAAAGGGTGAGAGATATAGGATAAAATAGGGATTTGCATTAAAAAAAAGGGCAATGTGGAAAGTGAAAAGTTGTTCTTTTGAGAGATATATATGTAACATTTATTTATTTATTATAACATACTTCCTTATCTTATGAAATAAAGGATAAATGAAACAGACAAAATGAATAATAAAGAAGAGAGGAAGAAGAGAAACAATTGAACTCAATTGTGGTGTGTCTTATAAAGACATTTAATGGTATAAATTATATTATGGAATTTAATGGAATGGATGTTACAATATGAAATTGAATGTGAGAGTTATATGAAAATTGTAACCTATGTAGGTTATGAATATCTACATTTATAATATATCATTATATTTACAATACTTTATATATATTGTTTATTCTTTGTTTCCCATTATTTATCTTTTTCTTTACTTCAAACTTGACACGTTTTAACTTTATGTTTGTTGTTATCCATATGACCATGTCACTTATAAATAAATCAAATATTAATATATAATATTATTAATTTTGAACCCTCCACCTTTTAAATATTCCTTTAAATATATTTCATAGGCTACAAAATTATTTGGTAAATTTTTATTTCTTTCTTACATTAACAAAGAAGAAACATTCAAATCGACCACAAAATTGATCGCTAGCACATTTAAATATCAATTAAACTGTGCATCTTTGGATGGTTACATGATATTGGATGCATACTTATATGAATATTATATAAAAAAAATGTTTTAACCAACTCTAGTCAATCATGAAACAATCCAAATTTTAGACAAACTCATTGTTTTAAAAAATTACAATTTCTTAGAAGATTAATAATAGAGATAGGAAAGAGAAAAAAGGAATCTTAAAAAAATTTAGATTAAATGTGATCCACCATGACACTGATAGAATGGATCATAAATTTTTTTGGGTTCCCCTAAAAAGAAAAGCTTATCTTCTGCCTTTAAACAAAATATGCAAATAATCTCTACATTGCCCTCCTTCTCCATTTTTTTTTTTTTTAACTTAATTCCTAAGACTCTCTCTCTCTCTCTCTATATATATATATATTTTCTGGTCGGCATTCTTTCTATATTTAATTCTGATTTCTACTCTTTATTCTTTTTTATAAGTTTTGTTAAATATAATCGCAAAGATATGTAATACCACATTTTACCTCCCATTTCTTATACACTTAAATATTTATCTTAATTCAATAGATCTTTTGAAAATATTTATCAAATATCACAATCTATTTGTGATATAGTATTTCAATTGTAAATCAAAATAGATCGTAATATTTTGTTATATTTTATAAATAATTTGATTCATTTTTCTTCAAATAAATTGTACTTCTATTCTCCAACATCTTATATCTTTTGTCCAAAGTCATTACTCGACCCCATCCTTTGTATCTTTGCTAGCCATCACATGAATAACCATTGAAATATAAGTCTCCTCTCATGTATATGTCTCTCTCTATATCGATATTTCTTTCCTTCCCTACCTTCCTAATTGTAGCTATACATGAACAAGAAAAAGAAAGTTGTTAATCGATAGGGAAATTTTGAAAAACAATCAAAGTTTTCGAAAATTTTTGTCATATCTCCAAACTTTCATACCTCAAATAAATACATGTTTAAATTTTCTATAATTTAAATATATAAAAATAGAAAAATTACATTAGATGACAAAAAAGGTTAGAAAAGAAAGTACTTAGATATATCAAAGGGCTGTTAGAGAGTCATTTACTTCTAATTTTTTTTGCAAACTCATCTAAAAAATATATAATTTATAATTTAATATAATATGTAAATTATAAATTATATAACTCTTATTTAATCCTTATTAGAGAAGTCGCAACAAATACCATAAAGTTGTTTGCCAACTTTTATTTTTGAATCAAAGGTGTAATTATAATAGGTAACTAACCATTTTAACAATAATAATTTTAGAAATAATAATGAAGTATATAATAAAATTTTAAAAAATTTGCAAATTAAATATAACAAATTAAAAACTATGGTTGATAGACTTCTACCGTTGATAGACTCTTATGATTTATCGCTGATAGATCAATATTTTTAACATGATTTAGACTTCAATAGATTTTGTTACATTTGCAATTTTTTTAAAATGATGCTATACACTTAATTATCAGTATATAACAATTGTTTTATTGCAACTATCTCCAACAATTAAGTATATTTGTAACTATCACTGATAATTAAGTATATAGCAACATTTTTAAAAATTGTATATATAACAAAGTCTACTAATGATATATTTAAATTACCATTGTTCGAAAAGAATAGGAATACCATGATAGGTAGACAACTGTTGAAAACATTTACAAAATGTAATAGTAATTCAAGTTTCTCGTGAGGGGTGAAATGTAACTATTATATATATATATATATATATATATATATTTCACATAATAATCAAATAAAGCAGAAGCTAGTTATTTCTACTACACTAGCATATATATCAATTTTTTGAGTTTTTTTTTTCTTTTCTAATTTTTGAACCACTGATTATCAGTTCGATCGAGGTTTCGTCACAATTATTATTTTATGAGATATGTCAATCGTAAAAAGTAGAAATAAAAATAAATTAAAACAAAAAGAAACCTAAGCATATGTTGGATAGTAAAAATAGATGTCAACTACATTTAAACCTCGCTAACCTAAAAGGAGGTTGGAACATGTTCACTATCTTTGACCTTACTCTCACCTCAAAAAATGCTTATAGAAATTTGTAAGATTTATAAATTAATATTTGAGTAATTTTTTTTTACATTTTGAAACTAAGTTATAGACGATGTTAATATTATAATTTATATATATTTTAGATTTTGAAATTAATTTCTTAGATAAATGTTATGTAACGACCCAACTTTCCGGACTGAGCTGAGGTCACTACTCAATACCAAAACTCGACCACACAACATAAAATTCATTACGGACCGGTTACGATTTCTTAAAACGTTAGAAATATTACAAAAAAAAAAAAAACAGTATCGGGCCCTATTTTAAAACACAGTCACAAAAGTTTCAAATAAAAACTCAGGTCATCAACTCAAAATCACAAAACCACATATTCTAACAAAAAACACATCAGCGGAAGCAATAAGAAAACCAGACGCGTCCATATGGCCTTCACGCATCCTTCCTGCCTCTCGTCGGTCTGCCCCTCGCTGTGCCCTTACCTGAAAAGTTAAAGAAGAGAAAAGGGTGAGTATAAACATACCCAGTAAGGGACCCACTACTGGGCCCGTTAGGGGACAACAGTTAACTTCCTATTCGGGGGTACCCTACATAACAGTCTAGTGGTTCCGTAGAACGCACATATCAGTCTAGTGCTCCCGAAGGATGCACATATCAGTCTAGTGCTCCCGAAGGATGCACATATCAGTCTAGTGCTCCCGAAGGATGCACATATCCGTAAGGCACACTACCCCATAGATGAAGCTAACCGTTACCCCTCAGTCCATACTAAACCGTCTACAACAGTCACACCCCAACGACATTCATATTACAGTTCCGCCATAGGCTTTGTGAGTCAGATAGTATAGGTTTAATCAACTACACCCTCAATTGCTATACGCGTTTCCAATTCGCACACCATTATGGCAACCCCTAGACCCAATCAACTAATCAATCAATATCGGACTCACCGTCCTTCCCCGACCAACTCCACGATCAATGTCTAGACCAATGACTACCACGTAACTAACCGTAAACTTCAGGGTCCATCGACATAAAATCCCAATCTACAGCGTAGCCCATTAACATAACCACCCTATACCGAACATCTAGCATCGGGGTCTATCCGCAAGCAACTCCTTACACCCGATAGCACACAAGCTACAACTAGCGGTCGCGTTACCTTTACATCAGACAAGAGTATAGCAATAATACTTAAAAGTCAATCACACATACATTTATTCGGTACAGTTACTAACGTGTAATCCCCTGTGGATTATTACGTTTCCAGCCTCGATTCGAGGTCCAGTAGTAGGAAAACCCTTACCTGAAGCTTGGTTATGCCCCTCGATCGAGTCCACGCTCAACGGATCCACCTAAACGAAAATACGAAGGTTTTAATCGATGATACTAGTTGAAGTCATTTTAAATGGTCCTAAGCAACATCCGTTGACTTACCCAAGAAAAAGAAAGCTATCTCCAACCAAGCCTGCCGCGGAAATCTGAGAACTTAAACGTCAACTCCTTAATACCTTCAAGAGATGGAAGATAGGACCAAAGCTTATTCCAATATCCAACTCGAATCGGATATAGCAACATTATGGAAAATCATCAAAACAATCCTTACCGAAAACTCACCGTCACCCGGAGTGGAGGAAGGAAGGCTTAGGTGGCTCGGTGAACAGGGAGCTTGGCTTGGCTTGGAGGCGTTCGGCTCGGCTCGGCTTGGCCTCGGCTCGGCTCACCCTCGGCTCGGCTCAACTCGGCTTGCGGCTCGGCTTGCGGCTCGGCTCAACTCGGCTCGTGGCTCGGCTCGCGGCTCGGCTTGCGGCTCGCAACTTGAAACACGGGTCGAACTGGAAACGGGTTCTCGGGTCGGGTCGGCTGAAATCGGGGCAACCACGAGCAACGGATCTCCGACGTTCGACGACCGTGAAGAATGGCAGCTTGGAGGCGTTCGACAACCGGCTCCGCTTCAACGCGACGGAGAGCGACCGGGCGTCGGCGGAAGGAGGGGCGCACGCCGGTGGCTGGCGTCGTGAGCCCGAGAGGAAATCAGAATAGAGGGGGGGTCGCGGCTGTCGAACGTTGAAGCTGGAAGTTTCGACGACGTGGACGGAGAAGGACGACCACCACACGGACGGAGACAGAGAGGATGGATGGCGAAGAGACGAAGGCGGCCAAGGAAATCGTCGGGTGAAGAACGGACGGCTGTCGGGCGAGGAAGGGAGAAGAAGAAGAAGAACAAAAATTCACGGGGGGGGGGGGGGGGAGAACGGCGCGCGCGGTAAGTTAGGGTTTCCTTTTTTTTTTTAAAAAAAAAATATATATATATTAAATTAAATAATAATAATAATAATAATAATATTCAATAATAATAATAATAATAATAATAATAATATAATTAATAATAATAATAATGTAATAATAATATTAAATAATAATAGTAATAATATTAATTAATAGTAATAATAACAATAATAAATTATAATAATAATAATAAATAATAATAATAATAATAATATAATTAATATCATATTATTATTATAACAATTTACAAAACATTAAATTCAAAAAAAAATTTCGTATCCCCACAAAAGATAAAATTTACCTCGAAAATTCGGGGCGTTACATGTTACTTGATTACCAAAATTAAACTGTATCTAGAGAGAGAAGAATTAGAATAATTAAAGTACTAGATGTGAAGATTAGTTCGAGAAAGTAGAATATATTAACCTAAACAAATACGTAGTTAATAAATAAAGATGAGTTAATTAATCTTTCATAAAAGGTATAGATTTAAATCAATCAAATATATATGATCGATAATGTTGATTGATTGTATTAGATGCAATTAAAATATATTTTATTATAAAGTTATTTTTATTTTTAAAAAATAATGATTAAAACTATACGATGATATGTTGTGAGGATATTCAAATAAATAAATTATTTAATTTGAATGGAAAAAAGAAAATAAATGAGAGAATAAATATTTAAATATGTTTTAATTTTGAGATATTTAAAGGAAAATTTATAGAAAAATATGAGTAGGTAAAATTAAAAATTATATTATGATGATAGGGTTTGAGAATAACCAGAGACAGAGAAAATTAGATTGAAGGGGGAATGGGGTGGTGGGTTTGGGTATACCATACCTCATCAACCCTAATTTCTTAATTTCCTTTCAATGCCACCTACGTACGTCCTCCATCTTTAAATCACTCTTCCTTTTAATTTTACCTCATATGTGCTATATGCGACTGTATTTTCTCTTAGCAGAAACAACTTTGTTATTAACTTGTGTATTATTCACCCCAATTAGCTAAATTGAATAGCTGAGCGTTGTTGCTTTTGAATTTATAATAATAATACAGTATTTGTTATGTTCTGAGAAGAAAAATATTGTAGAGTGAAAACTGTGAAGAATGAACAAGCACACAGAAGCATAATATAATATGTATCCAAGTTTGAGTTGCAAATTTAACAGTACATCTCTACCCATATATCTATCACCTTGCATGTATAGTTTCAAAAATATCAATGATGAAAGTCACTCAAATTAATTTTAACTAACTGAAGTGAGAGTATGCAACTATGTATTATTATAATAGTAAATAAAGGCGTTTAAAAAAAAAGAAAAATCCCTCCTAAGAAGTATAAATAAATAAATGATAATGGTGGATGGTAGTGGTAATGTTAAAAAAAAAGGTTTTGAGTCAGATTGAATCAAAAGGACCTCTTCTTGTGTCCGACAAAAACTTGCAAAACGCCATCCGACCCGCCAGCTACCAAGGTGCATTCTTGCTCTCCCACTTGCCTCCAACACACACTACTGACCAACCCATAACCCGACCCCATCCCCCCATCAAATTCCTTTACCCATATTGGCTCTCCCCACCTCTTATCGTACACAAACACTCTCTTGTCCTCCGATCCACACCCGATTAAGCCCCCCTTCCTCCACACTGACAACCCCACAAAGCTCCTCCCGTTCACGTGCCCCTCGTACGTGCGCACCACACGTGCACCCCCGCCCTCCTCCGTCTTCCACATCTTTAAACTCCCGTCTGTGCTCGCCGACACCACCGTCCCTCCGTCCACGAATTTCACATACGTCACCGTCTTCCCATGCCCTTCGAATACCACTACCGGTTCCCTCATTTTCCTTCTGTCGTACCCATACGCTTTCCTGTCCGCGCATCCAACCGCCACCAACCCCCCTCCGTACGGGTTGAATTCCACGCAACAAACCGGACTCCTTATCACGCTCGGCTGCACCACCGCCACGCACTCCCCACTCTCACACCGCGTATCCCATACTTGCACTGTGCCATCGTCTGACCCGGACGCCCCCACTACAGGCTCTACTGTTGAGTAATCCACACTCCAGACACGTCGGCCCCCATGTTCATCCCGTTCGAAAATCGGTACTTTCATCTCGAGATCGTACTCCGTGACCACCCCATCGTAATCGCCGGAGCCTAAGATTCGAGCGTTAGCATTGGGCTTCCAACGGAGGCTACTGAGTTTAGCGGGAGTACAGATGCAGAAATCAGAAGCACGGGAGTGGTCCAATTGAGTAATAGTAGTAGCGTTATGGTGAATGTCTTGGGGCAGGAGATTATGAAGACGGTAGCCACGAATTTTTCTAGCGATTCCGGCGGTGGCTATGAGGGAATCGGAAGGGTCGAATTCGAGAACGCCGAGAGTGTCAGAAGCGGCGCAATTGGTGGGGGAGGAGACGACGGAGGCGAGGGTGAAATCCCATTCGCATGGAAGGGGGGATTGTTGTTTGAGTTTTTCTGGGTTTTGGTTTTGTGGGGTTGGGGAACTGGGAGAGGAGACGCTTCTCATTTCCCATTCATAAGGAGTGGAAGGGAAAAAGGAAATTGAAACCACGACATTTGGGGGTTTTCGAACCGATCTACGCCCTCCAATATTCAACTACGCTTTTTTTTTTTTTTTTTTTTTCTTATTTGGAAACCTGTGTGATGTGGATAAATAGCATCCTCATACATACTTGTTTTGCTTTTAGCAGCTTTAATTTCACCAACCTACTTTTATTCCTTTACTCTTTCAGTTTAAACACTCTTTATTGTGTTCTTCCTTTTTTTCTTATCCTATCCTAATTTTCTGCCAAGGAAATGGATAAATATGGAAGAAAAGAGAGATGAAAAGTAGATTCAAAGGAATGGGTGGAACAATAAATAATGGTAAAGGGAGAATGGGGAGGTGGTGGTGGTGGTGGTGGTGGTGGTGGTGGTGGTGGTGGTGGGTTTTGTACCTCATTTTATATATAGTTAAAAAAAAAAAAGAAAGAAATATATAGTTAGTTAGTGGCTGTTGGTGGTTTGGGGCCTTAGGGTTTACGTGGCTTAAGCCAAGCCTTCATCTTTTTCCTAACTTCCACACTCTCCCATCAATTCCTTGCCCCTACTCTCCTCTCCCTCTCTTTCTTAATTTTCTTTCATTGCCTACCTTAATTCATCCTTCTATATTATATTACATATCTTGTATAAGCTCCCTACTACTAGCCCATTTGATCACATATTTTTTATGTCTTTATCATAGTTTAATTAAGTTTCCACGAGAGATTTTAGAAAGAGAGAGGTAGAGGAAAACTCTCAAATGTAGAGTGAAGGATGAAAAGTCATAATTACAAAATAGATTCAAATTAAATTAGTTGACAACAACCATATGGGTAAGGGGCATTAGTAGATAGATTATTTGTTTCCAACCATAAGTTTCAGAGGAGTTCCCCAATGAATTGAAGTTGTTGAGCACCACATTTTTGGTATAACTAAATGTTAATAAGTCTTCATCCATTGATCAAAATCCATTTTGTTCTCAAGTTTAGGGTTGAAATTACAAATAATATCTAATATTTGAGATAAGTATTTGATTCTTAATTTTCACTTCATTCCGATCTTTTACTTTGCTTCTCTTATCCAATTTATTTATTGGGCTTCTTGGGTAACTTCTAAAATAAGTTTAAAAAGTAAGTCTATAGTATAGATTTATTATCTACTCTTGTAAAAATGGTAAAAAAAAAAAAAAAAAAAATTAAAGGAAAGAAAGAAAACTCAATTCACATGATATATATTTGATTTACACTACAAATCACTTGATATAAACTTGTCAATACATCATTGTTGACATATACTTGATACACTAATTTACATACTTGATACACTACTAATATATATATGATATACTATCGATATTCACTTTGATACACTTATGATATACTATTAATATACATTGATACACTGTAGATATTCACTTTAATACATTTAATACACTTAAATATCCTTAAATAATAGACACTTGATATATATTGTATATAAGTAATATACATTTAATATACACTTGGTACACATTGTTGATACATGCTTTGTTACACTAGATATACACTTATATACATACTTGATATACCAAATATTTTGATTTATGATAAAAAAATTTGAATTTTTGTTAAAGGACATACATGCATACATATATTTATTTTTAAAATATAAATCACACACACATACAATATAATCATAACCCAAAACTAAAATAATATTAACACTCCAAGTACAAAACTACTATAACATAAGACTATAATATTTCACTCATTGCCCAAAATATCACTTTAAAAAATGTTTTCCATGTTTGTTTGTCTCAAAAATGTTGCATTATATTGTTTTATCTACACAAAAGTACATAGACTTGGTACACAAAATGCCAATCTTCCAATCCATGTTGTAATACAATACCATATCCCTAAAGTTAGGATTGACATAAGTTCTCGTAATAAATTTATTTAAAAATAGTCAAATAACTTAATTTTCATTAATTATTCAATAATCCAAAACAATTGAATTGAAAATTCAGATTCGATACTTGACAGCTTTGATATTACACTGCGACATATAGTAAATTTAAATTCTTTTAATAAAGCTTTTACTTAAATGATTTTAAAGTACAAGATCACATTTAATTGAAATGGATCTTTAAAATATGAAAAAGTATTTTTAAGAAAAGGTTAAAAGCTAAGGTTTGAAAGTTTGTACAACCTATACCGACAAGGTATTACTTTTCCATTTCTTTTGGTTGAATCATATGAACATCATAATCAAACGTGCTTAATTAGCTTGAAGCAATGCTATGAAAATTTTCTTATGAAACAGGTGAGCGCATGAGAACGAAGCATCTTAAAATGACTTGTGTTGATTTGTGGAAAAAAGGTAAGGATGGTGTTGCAAAGAATGTTGGAACGATTGGGCCTGTGTGGAATCCAAACTTCAAATCTTGGTCTAAACCTTTGAGCTTTGAGCATTATAGCAATACTTACAAAAATACAGATATCGTCTTAGTGACACCATGAAGTCATGTGAGTCTGATCCTATTCAAATTTCTCTGTAACCTCAATAAAGACCCTCAAGGAGAATATGTGGATCAAAAATATAATGTAACACCCATAGTCAGAAACCACGTAATAGAAACAATATCAAAATAGAGACGAATCGAGGCGACAAAAATGAAATTAAACTAGAGATTATATATTTTGTCAACTCAAGTTCTTTATTTATTCTGATAATCCTACTTAATATGTTAATTGTACCAGATCGTAAACAACGAGATGAGTCAAGTGAAAAGAAAAATATCATACAAATTAACCAGCTGGTTCATGTGCGAGTTCCCCCATGAAAGAAAAAACTTCTCTTAGCAAATATATATATATATATGCAATAATAATCATATAGCAATTGCTCTCATCCTTCAAATATTCATAAAACCATTTCCAAAATGCAGAAGATGTTCAACACATACATCCCCAGCAGAAGCATAATTGGCAAAGCCATTTGAAGTATGATGATCCTCAAACTTGACATGGGAATCCATGAGGATACCATTATTTTGAAGTAGCTCCGAACCCAAAGTCATCCCAAACTCGAAATTGGGTTGTCCATTTAAATTATTAGTGCTGGGACCAAACTCTGATCCACAATTGTCGGAGCTACCGACTGTAAGCCACTCGGCGAAGAAGAGCTTGGGAAGCTGAGAGTTGTTATTGTTGGGTTTAGGAGAGTGAATGGATGGATTTGTTGTTGAGGAATCTGCAGAGTCTGAAGTAGTTGAATTAGTTGAAGAATAAGATGGCTGTTTTTGTTGTTGTTTATCGAGTTTCTTCTTCAAGTAGGAATGCCACAAGTTTTTTACTTCGTTGTCGGTTCTCCCTGGCAAATGTTGTGCGATTTGAGACCATCTGATATACATCAAAACAAAATAATAATGCACTTAAATACATCATCCCTTAGCTTATTAAATAGTTAATTAATTAGCTACCCTTTTCTAATTCTTAATAATAACATTAACATTGGGTAATATATGCACCAAACAAATATAATCCTATTATCATACTTCATACTTTTAATATTTCTCCATGACCTTTTCAAAAAAATCAAATAAATAAATTTTCAATTATAAAGACTTTAATATAAAATTCAATAAAATTAAAGCTGGATTTTTAAATTAATTCAACCACCCCAAGCGGAAAAGAAAAAAAAACTGTAAAAATACATAGAAAGTTAGATGCTATTTGAAGAAGGGGTGCAATATTTGGTGTACAAAATTTTTGATATTTGAGGATTTACACATTATATATATATGGTAGTGAAATTTGTGAAGGGAAGATTAAAAGTGATATATTATGTTATATTATATTATAAAATAGGGTTTAGTAAAAAAAAGACAGACTTGTTTCCAAGCATATGATGAAGAGAAAGAATTGTCTGTTGTTCTTGTTGGGAAAACATTCCTCTTTTAAGTCCAGGCCGCAAATAATTAATCCACCTTAATCTGCAGCTCTTTCCATTTCTTTCAAGCCCTATATAAATTAAATAAATTAAGTTAAACCATTTTAAATTAATTTCAATACCAAGAAGAACGAAAAACAAAAAACAAAAAAAACGACTACTCACCAGCCTTTGAAGGAAGAGAACTCCAACAGCCATGGCCATAGTTTAGGATGTAATTTCTCAGCCTTTGATCTTCATCCGGTGACCATAATCCCTTTCTATGCTTCGACTTTGTCCGATGCGATGCCGTCGTTTCACGTACCATTCTTTTCTTTTTGCTGTTAGATTTATTCCACACACACACAATCGACAGTAAATAGTTTAGCTTAATTTCAACGATCTGTGGGTTTAGTATTTATAGCTAATTTCCTTGACAAAAATAATGGTTGGTTTGGTCCACTATCTATCTATATTAACAATATTCTCATCCAAACACAATGACTATTAAAATATTAAGTGAGACAAAGAAAAGAGAATCAATTCCAATGATTAGGGATGGGAGGTTTGAAATTGAAATACAAATATTCTATCGTATATCATTTGATTGAGTCGGGTTGAAGCACTCTTTTTTTTTTCCTAACTAAATTGTTCAATTTGTAAGAAATTTCAACTCAAACTATTTTCAATCTAATATAATTTTAGGTGAATGTAGAGCCAACTTACTTCATAAAGTGTTTCCAATTTCAATCCACACTGCCTTAATTTGGAAACTATAAGAGTCGATTTGAGTTCAAATGATATGATAATTTTTTCGAATAATCGAGTTTCTTATAAACTCAACCTTGTGGTTGTGTGAATAAATAGTAAACAAATAATTAATGGGTTTTTGGAAGTAAGGTTGGAAGTTTTAGAGTGGTTTGAAAAATTATAAAATTGTGTTGAGTTTCCAAATGTCAAAGTAAAGGAATGATTTAGAGCCGTCCACATTTCCGACTTCACGTTTTATTAATACATACATATATATATATATATATATATATATATATATGACAAATTATAAACTAATAAAAACTATAAATTAAAAAATTGGAGGAAGAACTCAATTTTTCAATGCCTGCAATTTGAAGAACCCTAACCTCTCCCATATACAAAATTGTTTGAAATGGCTAGTTTTTCTCCATCTTATCTTACCAGATTGTTCACCTAAATTTGAATTTTAAAAAATATTTTCTCTGTCTTTTAATTTATCCTTTTTCTTTATTTGAAAATTGTTATGAAATAGATCATTCAAGAACTTACCAAAGAGGTTTTCTGGATTTTAAGTATTGATCATTTATAAGTTAATTACTTCTCTGCATCTTATTTGATTAATTATTATTAGTTTATTTCATTTTTCATCTCACTTCTTTAAAAACAATCAATTTGTTTATGTTATATCTCTGAAGACTTGTTTTAGTTCTCAAACAATACGTTTGTTTTAAAAGAATAAACATCTTAAATTTATGTTACATCGCTATACCTTAATTTATTTTAGTTCTCTAGTTTGTTGTTTTATTTTATTTCCCACTTTTAAAAACTAATTATTTTAGCTTAGGTTATATTACCACATCAATAATTATAAAAGTGACGTAAATTAAAATAATATTAAATACATGTACTGTATATGTTTAATTATATGTTCTCCTCAACTTTTATTTACTATACTATATTATAATTAATTTTAACAACATATTGCAAATAGATTATAGTGGTTTGAACATTTATTATTCAACCTTGAACATTTGATAATATATATTAATTATCAATGGAATATTTACTCAATTTTTTACATTAAAGGTTAGGTATTGGGATTGAATGGAAAATTAAAATTAAAATTAAGCTATATATATATATATAATAACTGAGTATTGATATAGCTATGTTTTAGATTTTGGTGGACTTAAATTAAAAATTCTGAATCCTATCGATACAAATAGATAATGTTGGATGTTAACTTTCATCACCCAAATAAAAAGAGCATATACAACTTATTGACATTAAGTATGTACAATAATTAGTATATAATAGTTGGAATTTAAATTAAAAACTTCTTCATCTTTTAAGTATATATAAATATTGGAGCTAAGTTCTTAATGACATATACAATAATTTTAATATTAGAGATTTGATATTCTTGCTATAAAAATAGACTTTAATCTTTTCATACCCAAATAATTACATTTTTATTTATTTATTTGAAAACGTGAGCTTCATTTTCTAAAATATCTGTAACTAGGTATATGTTTTAATTAATTTCTTTAAAAAGCTATTCATTTTATAAATCTATATATAGATATTTATAGTTTTTAAGAGAACAAAATATTCTTTAATTGTTGGTTTGACTTTGAGAATGACAAGTTGAATTTTTTATATGATATATAACCAATTAAAATACGTACGAAGTATTAGTATTAGAATGTATATATTGTTTGTAGTTTTGTATTCTTATATATATATAGAGGGAGGTTGATTTAAGAAGGAAAATTGGGTTGGGTGCAATTGAAATTTTTTTCATAGTAATTATATTGTAGCAAATTCTTATTTCATCTAATATAACATAATGCATGTGCCTTTAATTGCTTTTCTAAACCCTATATTTCTCTTATACATTTTTTTCTCCATATCATAATTTTACTTTCTTTTTTCTCTTTTAATACTCCAATGTCCTTTTCATTTTTATTCTCTTTTCATTTTCTTTTCCCTCTATCATCAACCATCACCTTTCCTTTTCCGTTTTTTTTTTTTTTTTTTCTCTTTTATCCTTTTTATTCAATTCCTTTACAAAGCTGTATATATCTATATGTATTATTTTCTTTCAATTTCTGTACGATTTTAAGCTTCTTTTTTAATTAATGAAAATGAAATTATATTTATTATTCTTTTACAAAAAGAAAGAAAGAAAGAAAGAAAGAAAGAAAGAAAGAAAGAAAGAAAGAAAGAAAGAAAGAAAGAAAGAAAGAAAGAAAGAAAGAAAAAGTTTCTTCTTGACCAATGCAAAGCACAAATAATTTATTTTTCTTTATAAGAATAAGATAAATTATTGAATTAAAGACAATGTAAGGATAGTCTCGATCGGTTGTTTATCCCTAAATCAATATGTTACTACCAAGTCTGCAAACACAAATATACATCAATAACATGTTGTGCAATAAATTAAGGATTGTTGAAAGTTTACAAAGTTTTCAAACAATTTAACACATCAGCCTAGCTAATTTAACAAACCCCACGTAAATTCTGATCACATTTAAGGAGATTTTATTTGGATGACAAATGAAATTGAAATTGAAATTTGGAGAAGGACGTAGGTAATTTGGAAGGATAAAATTATTGCTATTATTTCTTAATTTTTGCTGTGAGGCTGAGTTTGAATTGTATTAATTACTATAAGCTAAGTATCATTCGTGTATTGATTCTACAATTTTAATCATAGAATAATGCATTCAATGGGTAGTTCGGATGAATTGAACATATGCATTAGCTTCCACTTTGTTCTTGTCAAGGAATCCATTCATTTTTTAATCTTCATTTTTTAATTGTTTTTTAGAAGCCTGACTTTTTATTTTTATACATGATAATTAAAAACAACCAAATTTCATTTAATTAATTTCTTCCTCAATTATTGTCCTTTTATCTCATTTAAATACTCTTTTCTCTCACCTTATATTTAAAGGGCCCACATTATTTTAAAATGTAGAATCTTTTATATATATCCATATTATATATAAAGTTTTTCAATGGACAAATTAATTTCAAAATCAATTTCAAGAATATGATAATCGTTACAATTATACTCAAAATTTCAAGTAAACTTATACCAACATTAAAATTCTAACACTCAAAGTTATATAATAGTAGAAATTGTTAGAATTAAAAAGGTTTAAAGATTTGAGATTCAAGTACTTCTATCACTATTCTAAATTTGGGTGTCCAATTTTAATACTTTATAAAAGTATAAGAAATTGGATATCCAATTTTGTTGGTTGAATTTTCAATTCTAAACAAAGGAACAAGGAGAGAGTTAGGTGGGAATACCCAAAATGAATCATCTCTCAGAGCTTAACGTATGAGAGCACCATATTTGTATCAATATATATTGGGAACCACACTATTCATGTTTTAGGTTGGGGAAAAACCCTATTTAACCAAAAAAAATTGAGTATGGTTTTTATTTGCTTACCCATTAATTAAATGAAAATTAAACTGAAAATTTATTGATATAAATGTTATATTATCAAAGTTGGAACGGGAAAACTAAACTCAAAATTGATCTATAAGATCTATAAGAATGTAATATTTTGAATTTTAATCCAAACACTTTTTCTATTAAAAGAGTTTAAATAAAAATAAGCTTTCAAAAATACATTTTCTTCCTAATCAAATTCAAATAATTCTAAATTTAGAGATTGTTTTGGGTAGATTTATTATTTTTGCTTCCTCGAGTCCAGCTTGACAGGTAATCTAGATTGCTTACGACAATAAAAAGGAAAGCAAAGAAAAATGGAGAAGAGAGAATGGGTGATTTTTGTGAGTGATGATGAAAATGATGAATGGCTGCTGCATGTTGTAGTGGAGGACCTTAAACTGCCAGCTGAAAATCAAAGAAAAGGCATGGAGAGTGAGGCGCAGAACTGTGTGAAGCACCTTGGGAAGAACGGGAGAACAGGAACGGCTAGCGACTGCGCTAGAGTACGACGTATGGCAGCAAAAAGGTAGAGGATACCCGGGGATCAAAAGGTAAACTCGTCCGAAAAATTACCGAAAATAATATTCATATAGGTAATAAAAATTACATCCTTATTCACGCAGTTACCCAAACCCGAACAGACGGACGGCGACCACAGTGCACATGTGTGATGACAAGGTTATGCTATCACCACCAACACACTTTGTATCCCACCTTCATTTTTTTGGTATCTATAGATTCACCTCTTCCAATGATATAGAACAAAGAAATTCAATTTTGAATAAAAACAAAAATGTAAGTTAAACATAAAATTCTAAACATCTATCCAGCATGACATAAAAATTAAATTTCTTCTAAAACAATAGTTAATGGGAGGAGAAAATCAAAATTATAAATTTGAGTTGGATGGAGGGTGAGGGTTTGTTTAGTGAAATATTAATTATTGAAGCTAAGATGAGGTTTGCATAACGTATTGTGTGGGATTCTCTATGTACATATGGTTGGAGTAAATGGATTTAATTTCTTCTAATTCCCAGTTCCCCAAGCTGGGTGTGGAAACAATGTCAAGCCCTATCAACCTCTAAAACTTATATGTGCTAGGGTGACCTTTCGACTTATATATGTATTAGGGGTGCTGATCTTTTCAAAAATTTTCATGTGAATGAACAACAACAAAACGTATTAAAATAACAATATTGATTTACATTCAAAGTAATCTTCCTCCAAATATCATATTCACAAAACACATAAGCCCTGAACACACACCAATAAATCAAACCATAAACAATAATTTTCCTTCCATCACACACACAGCACATCTAATTAACACCCCCAACTGATGAAGATTTGTATTTCCCACTACACCGCATGCAATAATCAGAGATTGGAAACGAGACATTCAGCTCGAGAAGCAGCCGAGAAGCTTCTTTGGGGCAGTACCGGTGGCACGGTACTTTGCAGCCGTCTCCTCTGCTTTGAGAAGATCTTCTCCTCGCTTGGCTTCGATTATCGCCCTCTTTTCCTCTGCCGATTTGTGGAGCAGAGCAATTTTGTTCTTCATTTTCTCAATGTACTCGCCCTTCTTTTTCTCCAAACTTTCCTGCTCAAAGTTTTGTTTAATCAGCTAGCTGTCGTCAAAATAATATCACTCCCAAACTACAAATCAACTCAACCATGTTTGTCTATATTGTAAAATGAAGTATTTGAATGATTAAAAAGAAAGGAAAAAAAAAAAAAAACAAAATATGATATAGAGTAAAGGTGGGTAATAAAGTATATTTGATACCTCAATCTTCTTCAACTCAGCTTCTACAGAAGCTTTTTTGCTATTCTCCCATGCAGCAACAGAAGATAGCTTTTTGTGAGCTCTGCAAAACAAGATGGAAAAATAAGTTGGGTCTTATAAGATTATGAAAATTAAAAATGAAAAGTATTACAAAATTACATGATGATATAAGAAAAGTGAAATTGAAAAATGAGGTGGTCTTACTTGTTTTCTGCCTTGGACTTTTCACTTTCTTCCCAAGCTTTAATGAGAGACAACCTCTTCTCTGTTGCAACTTTTGCTAGCACAGCATCTGTGCGTATCTCAACAAATTATATTCATATAAACTCATTCTTTCACTCTAAATAATATTACTTACTTTAAAATCCTATTCTCCTTTTATATTATATAAATTCCAGGTCTCTGTTTCCCAACCACTCTCCTTATTTAACCTAAAGTTTATATATAATGTTTTATTAAAGAAATATAAAATGCAATATTTGCATCACTAAGATTCCAGAAGTAAAAAGAAAATTAGTATTAATAGACTACAAAACTAAATTATTATTACGAAATGATCTTCCTATTTTAGTTTTATACATTTCTAAAACATTTCCTTTAATTGTTGAAGTATTCCGCAAGATCTATGTCAAAATATGTAGGAATAAATTAAATTTCATGTTTGATCCCTATGCTTATAGAATTTCGTTTTTTTTCTTTTTTCTTAAAAGACTGAAGTCGAACTATAATTCTAATATATGGAAAGAATCAAATTTACAATTTAAGATTTGCAAAAAAATAAAAATGAAAAATAAATAGACCTCTGTTTACAGAGCCTTCAGTGCTTTTGGGGTCAGCAACTTCTGGAACCTCTGCATAAGAGAAAACAACAAAAGATTAATTAAAAATAATTTATGACTGGGAAAAGTATCTGTCTTCTTTCTAGTGATTTCCATTCCAACACCCAAACTAAAAACTCAACTTTCCCAATTGACAGCATACAGTAAAATTATATATAAAAAAAAAAATTTAAAAATTGAATCAAATTTCATCAGAATTAAATATAGAAAACTCTGAGGTGAAAATATTAATAAAAAAAGAGAAGGGAGAAGAGAGAGAGGATAAAAAAAAGGAGGGGGGGGGGGGTGGTGGTAACGAAGAATTGACTTACTTTCAACAAGAACGAGGGCTTTAGAGTCATCAGTTTTGTCTTCAGGCGGTGGGGGAATGACGGATTTCTCCTCGGCGACGTCTTTGGGGAGCTCTTCAGGCGGTGGGGGAGGAGGATCGGAGGGCGGCGGGGATTCGATTTTCTTGGATTCTTCAGCCATGGGAGTGGAGAGAAAAGGAGAAAAAGGAAGAGAGAGAGAGAGAGAGAGAGGAAGAGAGTGGTTTAGATATTAGATTTAGAATAATAATAAAAAGATAATTGGGTTGGGAAGAATGGGGATATGTAAGTCCAAAGGGCAAAGACAAAGAGGGTAACTGTGTAAGTGTGGGTGGCTGTTTTTCCTTAAAAAAGAAATAATATAGAATAAATATATATAAAAGAAGTTAATGTGTGGTTCGTTGAAAACTGAGCTGGATGATGGTTACACATGACTTAATGTGAGTTGGCAATTCCTATGCAAGTACTCCAAACATCCCCGCTACCCATATCAACCCTTTTTTTCTCCTTCTTTTTCCTTCAACTATATTTATACATATACCTATATTTACATTTTATGTTCTCCATTTTTAATTAACTTTCCAAATATTTCTATCAATATTTCTTTAAATTTCTTTAAATTTAAGTTTCTTATAAATAAATTTACTTAATAAATATACATTCTATTATTTTTAATTCAGTGAATATTATTTTAGTATTTCCTAATTTGAAACAAAAAAACATTTTGCTACTTAAAAGGAATTTTAACCAAAAAAAATTCAGATACAAACAAGAATTATTAAAATTTGCATAGACTATATGATTATTTACATTTATTTAACTTAAGATAACAAAATTATTTTTTTTCATTTTTCATTTTTAGGAGAAATATCAGGTAAACTTTTTATCGATATATACACATATATATATATTCATACGAATAAAATCAACTAATTAAAACATAAATATAGCTCAATTACGTCAAATATATATTCAAGGAGTTAAAAGATTGAATACTTCTACCCTACTTGTTTAAGAACCAAAAAAAAATAATGAAAAACATATAAAAAGAATATGATGATTCACGAACAAAAAACATACAATATGGAAAATGATGATTCACGAAAAGGAAAACATATAATAAGAAAATGATGGTGCAGTCCTACCACTTTGTGTAATGTATATGCATATTTATTTCCAACTAACAAATGATATTTGTTTCGCTGTACATTCAAACAAGCTTCTTAATATTCCATATTATATATATATATATATATTAGGTTGAAATAAGAATTGGAGTCTTTGTATTGTACCTTTGGCACTTCTTCTATTTTAGTCTAAAATAATGACATTTGAACTTTTATATATATTTTTATCATGGGATAGAGATTGAACTATAACTTTTGTGATGATAATCAACATTTTTATCTATATCTCAGTTTTGTCATATACTATTTAATCTATTTTTGATATTACTTAATATATAAAAAAAATAAAATTATTCTTTTATTAAATGAGCCATGGTTCTAAATAATAAAAGAATGGTAATTTAAATTCTAAATTTATTCTTTCAACTTTTAAATGTTAAATTAAAAGTTTAAGAATCTATCCACCAACCTTTTGGATCAAATAAAAGAAAAAAAACTTGAGCAAAATATAGAATATTTTCATTTCCATATTTTGTTGATATTGAACGTCTATTATTTTCTATTGAGAGTAAAGTATACTGTATGTGATCATATGTATATATAGAAAAATCATATATTTTCAATTAATCAATAAGTTAAGTAACAAGTTTATTTCCTGTTTGAAGGATTTTTAGATTGGATTTTGATTGATTCATCTATCTAAATTGGGAGATTATTTTCCCACCTCATCATTGGTTATGAATGGTATTTGTTAAAATCAAAGAACGGCTCTGCCTTCTGAAAACTTTCTTTATTAAAAATTAATGCTCATTTAATGTCAAAATTCATCATCAAACACAAAATTAATTAATTAGGCTACACGACTATAACCTTTTCAAATAAGTAATGCACATATTTACTGCTCTTCCATATGTCAAAATCTTTTTGTATAAGTAATTTCCAAATTCATCAAGGGTAATCAATGAATTGATCCCCTTTTGTAAATAAACATTTAAACTTTTTAATACAATCTTTAAAATACGTTGTATTACTTTTTTTTTTCTAAATAAATCAATCACATTTTTCAATTAAAAAACTTGGGAAGAGTTATTTATTGAAAATTTGTTGGTTTAAATAGTCTAAGTTTGATCCAGATATCAAAAATTGAAATTAAGTTTGTATAGTTAATGATTTTATGTTATAAAAATAGTATTAGAATAAAGCCAAAAATATTTGAAACATAAAGTGTTTCGACTTGATTACATTGGGGAAGTTTGTGGATAGAGGTAGCTTAAAGGACATATGAAGCAACTTAGAGTATACTTACGGAGCCTATGAGATAGCAGACCGAGGGAGTAAAGGAGGAGCTTGTCCACAATAATTTGATAAAAGTTTTAGGAACATCATGGTGGATTCAGTTATTAAGAAATTTTATAAGAGTTATAGAAGCATGATGCTCGTTACGGGTGTGAATTCATGCATGGCATGCCAAGTTCGATGAGAGTTTATGTCTTTCTAGAGTAGACATAAAGTTCAAGTTTCCGTAGAATAAAAAAGATAGAATATTTGTATGACTTTCTTTCTAAAGGTAGTTTTAACATAATTAGGTTAGGAACAAATTAGAGTTGGATATCTCTCTGGAATAAAGTTAGACAAGTTGGGAATGGACATGTTTAGATCACACTGCATGTATTTCTTCAAGACAATTTTTTTTTTGTCATAATGATCATCACTTTAGATGTTGGTATAATTACCTTCTAAAAAGATTTTTTTTTTGGGATGATGATCTTCCTCCATTTATTTTGTTCACATAAATATTAAAATCTAAAAATCTACGGTCAATAGACTTCTATTGTTATGTTACGTTTATCAAACCCTAACGAAAAATTGTAGTAATCATAATGAAATTTCATTTTTATGAATCAATAGTAATGAACTTAAATTGTAAATGTAATTGGATTCTTTTTATCGTGTATACTTAAAACTATAAATTTTGTAAAGTTTATTGTTATTGCTGCTATTACCTTTCTACCTGTAAGAATCAATCGGTATCAGGTTCAATAATGGTAACAAAAAATATGTCAAAATAAAAAAGAAATAGTTATAACAATAGCAATAATGATAGTTGTAACTTAACTATATCGATAATGGTAATGATAGGACGTGATTCTCAGACGTAATATCTATTAAATACTCTCAACTCATCAATTAGATTGCGTTATACCATTTTAAATTTGGATGTGAACTCCAACACTAAGTAAACACAAATAAAAAATGAATGAAATGGGGTCTATTTTTGTTATTTCGGTTCATCTATTTATAGTATTGATATGAATAGACTTATGATTAAAGTAGTTCATCACTAATAAAAGGACCCGCGATAACTTCAAAAATATAATATTAGTGGTTAAATATGTTGGAGTTGGAGAAGAAAGAAAAAATAAAGATGGGGTTTGGTATAAAAAATTTGGAAATTAACATTTTTGAATTTATTAGTTATTTTAATTTCGAATTACAATTGGATATTACATCATATTTTTTTTCTTCCATACAACTGGGTGTCGGCAGTTTGGCATCTATGAAACAACCAAACCAAATTCTCACCTACTCATTATATTCTTCATATTTGTCTTTTTACTTTTGATGTGCTAACGTCATCTTCCAACCATTGGAATTTATGATCCTACTTAAATCTTCACTTAAAAATTTATATACATACAACAAATTAACTGTTGAAGGCCTCAACTTAGACATACATCGATGTATTTTGTTGAAGTCATTCTCACTATCGTATATATGATTCCCTTATGCTTAGTCGGAGTTCAATTGAAAAACAGTTGTGGAAGCTAAGCTAGAGCTTGACAACGATGCAATGTATGGAATATTAATCTTAATATATAGGTATGTTAGAGCGTCAGAAGCCATCAAGATTTAAGGCTTGCATTTGTTGTAGTCAATTTAAGAAGTAATAACTATATCCATGAGGATCTAAATCAAATCATATTTTTGTCAATCTAATATTAATTGAGGGAGGTTAATAAACATTCTCTAGGAGCTTCCATGGAACTCACAAAACTTTATCTTTTCGTATTGATGAAGCAAGAGCAATATGTTTCTTTTTTCTCCCCCGTGAGGTTGCTTGCAGAAAGCTAAGCTAACGGCAGTGGAACAGCTTCAATCTTTTGTACTCTTTTTTCTTTCTTTGCTCTAATACATCCTTTGGTCTAAGGTGGTCTAAGGTTTTATAGGTACTGGAAATAGAATATATATAATTCAAAGATTTGTGTTTGGCGTTGTACATACAAAATGCTATCATAAATTAGCTGCAAACAAAAATAAGGTTTGTATTTAGTTTATATGAAGAAAGAAAAAAGGCATAGAATTATAGAAACCTATATAATTGTAATTGATTAAATAATTAAATAATGAATATCATTCCATCTATTAATAAAAATAAATTAATTAAGAATCAATAATAATTTAATTACAAATATTTGAAAATAGAGTTCTTTATATTTAAAATTAACAAATTACTATATTTAAGAATCAAAATTCATTTTATTTTTTTTAGGTCTTTTCTTTCTCAAATTTGTTATCACATGAAGGTAATCGTGTACATTTTTCTCTTAAATTAAAATTTAACATTAACAATTGGTGTTATGAATCGTGACGAGAGTGATTTACCTTCATAAAAATCGAGATTTTGGTAGAATTAAAAAAGTTTGGGTCACAACAAGTTAGTTCTCATGATCTCGTTAAAGAAGAAATTTTGATGAAGCAAACCAAAAGTGAATTAGATCTCCATGACCAAAATCAAATAAAGTTAATGTGTAATAGAGTACTCAAAGTCAAGTTCAAGACGACCTAGGCTAAAGTTACCAAGACCGAAGCTAAGGTCGATATAGAAGAGAGGTCAAACTAAGGCCAAAGAGATCAAATGGAAATGAAGAGCCAAGGTCAAGACAACCAATGACGAGTTCGAGGAATCCAAGTTATTGAAGCAAAGAGCCAAGACCAAGCCTACATGCATAAATGTCAAGGCCAAGGAGATCAAACTGAGACCACGAAGACCAAGTTGAAAGAGCCAAGGTTGAGGCAATCCACGCCGAAGCTGAGGAGATTAAGTTGAAGTGAAAAGTAGGTTGAGGCAATCTATACCATACTAAATTATATCATTCGTTTACCAAATTTATTGGCGTTAATGCATTCTTTATTACCGATCGGAACTACATGGGTTGTACATGTTTCATAATGTTAAAAATGAAATATACATGTATATATTGAAAAAATTATTCAATCTAAAGTGTAATCTTACCCAAACGTTAAAAAAACACAATTTACTTTAATGATTAGGAATTTTTTTTAATGAAAATAACATGCATTAGCTTGATTTGATTTTTAAAAAATTGTTTCATTTATTTAAGGTCGAGCAGACGATAGTTAGAGATAAAATACAATTTCAAAAAAATTATTACTTAAAATAAATTAGAGATAAAATATTTACGACTTATGTAAAAAAATTGTCCTTCCCTTTTATGTCTTTCTTCTCCTTTTCGTCTGTGAATTATTTTCTTTCTTTCTATCGTTTTTCTTCTTCTTTTTTTTCCAAACTGTTGTTATTCAGTTCAATATCGTATATCAAATATACAATATCTATTTTTTTCAAACTTTTATTTGGTTGCTCGTGTACTAAATATAAAAGACTTGAAAAAAGTTAAATGATCGTGTAAAAAAACAATAGACAAATCTAAAACCATAAGAATCTTAAAAAAAATATTTTAACCAAATCTAAATAATAGTATACCAGATAATCTTGAAAAAAATAAATCTAAACGATTATCTAACCAAATCTTAAAATAAAATATCGTTTAGATTTGACTATCCAAATATAAACGATAAAATCTGTGTAACCAAATTAAACGATCGTGTACAAAAAATTGAAAAATAAATAATCTAGATTTTGCTATTCATTTGATAAATTAGCAAGGTCTTTTCTCCATCTTTTTTATATGAAAAAAAGAAAAAAAAAGAGTGCATAGCTAATCAAATGAGGGGTGATATCTTGACAGATAAATTAAACTTGGGGAAAAGAAATATTGGGATCAAATCAAATATTAAGAATAACCAAATTTTAAACCAATAAATTCAAATATCCAAAATCTCCACGTGAATGATATATATTTTTATATAGAATTCATTGAGCCCTTGAACAATGAGAAAATCAATCTAACATGGCTTCATCATATATTTCGATCAGCACACACCCAACTACTCACTCACCTCCTCCTCATGAATGAGAGGGTGAATACAATCAAGAAATACATCTTTCCAAAAACAAAAAAACAACCCTAGAAACTGACATGACCAGCAGTTTGAGAAATAATGCATCATTATATTTGAAAACAATCGATTATTTAAAATCATAAAATTAATTACTTACCAATTCTTTCTTCATTCATTTTTGGTCATTTTCTCTCTCCTCCTTCTAATTTTATCTTAAATATTCATTCGTCAACCAATTTAGACTTTTTATTAAGATTACCCTTGAAAATCATTTATGCAAAGCTGTATAGACGTCCTCAACTGTTGGGTTCAGAAAATGAGTAATTAGAGAAAACTCCTTACATATCGAACTTATAGAAGAAAATAGAAATACAAGATAAACTAAATAATTCGAGATACTCTGGTCTTCTCATTCTTAATATCACTCTCTCATGTCCTAATTCACTCACCACAATAGTCTTCCTCCTTCTCGACTCATTGTATCTATAACTAAAATTCCTTTAACAAACAACTTATCTAATTACTAATATAACCTTAATATCTCTCTATCATTCCTATTCAGGTCTTAAAAAAAATAATAATTGATACTCAAAATTAATTCATTTATGTAAGTTAAGAGAATTAATCGATAATATATTTCACAAAAATGTCGAGTGTAAATTAATATTTTTCTTTATATGTATAAATATATTAAAGAATAGACCTTTTTCTAACCATGTCAATGAAGGCCTTGAGGCTCACATGTTCAACTAAGCGGTTGAAGATCAAGGATTCAAATGATAATTACTAATACCCTATTTATTGTTATCAAGTAGTTCATCATACATTCAGTTTCAATCAGACTAAGACAAACAAATTGGGGGAAAAGAGAGCCTCAGTCCCATTTTCAAATTCAAAGACTACAATCTTATTGTCCGACGTTTATTGAACAATAGTAAACATAAACTCAAGCCTCAATTCCACTGTAGTATCATCACCCTACACAACTAGATTTCACTTATCTATGAAACAAGATTACTAAAACATGAGCACACGTACGTTGTTCTCATTTCCTATATCCGCCAGAAGGGGCATTTGCAGTCCGAAGAATATTAATCGACATTTGCAGCAGCAGGGGCTTCCTCAGCTTTATCATCCCGAGGTTCCGAGTGACTTTCATCGACAGGCTTGCTAACTTCAGCAGAGCTTGACTCCGCAGGCTCACCAGCTGCAGCATCACCTTCAGCGACTGTCTTCTTGACTGTCCCGACTTTAACATATTTACTCATGAATTTGTATTCCCAATCCTGCAACATTTCAAGTTCGGATGGACCGAGACCAGAGGTATCCCCAGTCAGATCTTTCTCTTCAAATGACATTTTTGCAAGAGCTCTGCTGGCATCCTTTCCAGCAAAAAGGGCATAGGGCCCCCCGGGTCCATAGAACATCCTGCAGATAGTGCCGGTTAGAAGAAATAATAGCAAAGAAATATGAATGCTTGATTGAGAGAAATATGGAAAATTAAGCACCATCTATGGGCGTACACAAGACTAAAACCTGAAGGGTACAAGTGCGATGTTCTCCAATTTAGATTTTCCTTTAAGAGGACACACACACAAGAGCAGAGAGCAAGCCACTGCAAAATATTGGGGTATTTTTGTCTACAGCCTTGGTGTAGTGAATAATACATAATCAGAAAAACTCCTCATGAAGTCAGATAGCCAAAGATGTCGCGACAAATTTAAAGCATGCCCAAGAGTATACATAATCATGAAACAATGGACCCGTTCTTATGTTTTTCAAAAAGAAACTCACTACTTTTTAGCACATCATGAGAAGAGGTTTCTACATTGTTTTTAAACTTTATTCTATTTTTCAAATCATAAGCTCGTAAGAAGTGATTCGAAATCATGAGTTCCTAAAAAGTGATTTGAAACCATAGAAGTTTCAGAATAACTCGTGGAAGTTGGAACACCAAACTATTGCCTCTGAACTGCATATACAATACGTATTCTATGCTGGAAAGACCATAGCCCTAATTTGAAATAAGAAACGACAGTTCCAATAAAATATTTACAAAACCAGATACATAGCAAATCACAGCTACAAGTAACAAAGAAACACAAACATCAGAGTCAAAGTTGAAAGTTTGAATTGATATCCATAAAGCAAAAATCAAATAGTTGATTATTTGGTCGTGGAAGTATATATATTATGACAAACATAGAACATTATTAAAGATATTCATTATAACTTGTAAACAGGTCACTACAGAAATCCACAAAAGCCATGGAAACGAAATCGACCTAAAAGAGTCCATTCCATTTCATCAGCTCGTACAACCCGAAAGAAACAAAAATTGTACGAAGGGTATCAATAGTCTTCTTTTATTATAGCTTGCATCAAACACACAATGCATGGGTCATAGTATAAGAAACAGGAAAAGAGAAGGAATTAGAAATAGCCTAAAAACAAGGATAGAAGCTGAATACAGTAGGACCAAATTAGGTTTCATTCTGAAGGAATCAGCAGCAATTTGAAGGAAAAGGAGAGGTGTAGAGGGCAAAGCAAAGCAAGTAAAACCCACAACAGAACATAAGTGTTGACTCAAAAACAAATTGAAACCCAATCAAAACTTATCACGATGGATCATCCAAACAAAAAAATACCTAAAACTGAGGGAAAATGTAAGAAAAAGGTGAACTTGTTGAACCAACCTGCTCTGAGAAACATCGTAGATCTGGCCCTTGATAGCCATGAGAAGGGGTTTCTTGGAATCGGAGCCATCGTATTGCTTCAAGTCATCCTCAGAAATTTCACCAAGTTGAACAGGTGGAGGGAGAGGATGGATTTGCTCCAAGTCCCTAGCGTGGGTTCCGTAATCGGCGGAAGGAGCGAAGAAACTGGAAATGAGATAGTAAATGGCAAATCCAAGAGCCAACACAGTGAAGAAGGTGGAAGGAGAGAGGCCTGTGTAGGCCACGATCGCCTCCTTCAGCGTCTCCCAGACTTGCAGAGCCATGGCGGATGGGGAGGAAAGAGAGAGAGAGAAAGAGAAAGAGATTGAAGAGGAAGAAGAGCAGCTTTTCGTTACCAACCTAAAAAGGTCTTTAATCAAAGGCCGTCCTTTCTTGCGGACAACATTTAACATCTCCGCCGCACATTTTGTTTCCTTTGATAATATATAATAATCAAATCCATATTTGGAGGTTTGAAGTTAAAATGTCGTGCGACTTTGCTCGAACTCCGTTTGGAGGAATGGTTGGGTTATGGGGGTTAGAGTTATGATAAACCTAAGATTATAATAAGATGTGTCTGGGGAAGGGTTATGATAAGATGTGTTTGGGGGAAGGGTTATGAAGGAAGTGTTATGATAATGGTGTGATAAGATGTGTTTGGAAGAAGGGTTATGTCGGTAGGATTAAGGAAGAGTTGAAGAAAAGTTAAGGAAAAATTGAAGAAGGGTTAAGAAGTGTTGAAGAAGGATTGAGGAAAAATTGAAAAAGGGTTAAGAAGTGTTGAAGAAGGGTTGAGGAAGAGTTAAGGAGTTAAAACTAGGGTTACGTAACCCTTCCCTCAAACGAGAGTTGGATTACATAACCCTAACCCCCCATAATCCGACCCTTCCCCCAAACGCCCCCTAAATCTCTATGTACCTCATTGATATCCATAAGTTTTCAAATTACTCACTTTCCATTTGTACTGAAAAAAAAAAAAAACCATTTCATTACTCTCGTTGATCAGTTTTCCAAGCTTTTTGTTTTTTCAGTAAATGGTCTGTTGAGTTGGCCGTTACAATTAGTCATTAGTGATTATCAATGAAGTTGAAGGTTAGTGTTTGTTGGTGGAGGTGATCATCAAAGTTAGCCGGTGTAGGTAGTTGCATAGAGTTGAACGTCATCAATGGTCACTGGAGTTGATTTTCAAAATTCGGTTGTCGGAGAGGGTAGTTGAAGCATGTCGTTCAAGTGAGGCTACATAGTTGGATAACAATGGTAGACACCGGAGGTGAACCTCATAATTAATTATTAAAAATGCACTATAAGAAATTTTAGCTATTTCAACATTTTTTTTTTCAATACATACATTTTCATTGGCATATTCATATAGAAATGTAATACTGAGATTTCATTAAACATTTAACATGAAATTTAAATAAAATGTAATAAATTGTTACTAAATATTATTTAGAAAAGAACACAAAAACGAAAACCATAATTGAAGAAAACAAAACATACAAAAGAATCTATGTCTTCGTTATTATGTATGGTAGTTTATTTGTGAATCAAGATCATTCTTCGTAAAAAGGAAAAGAAAAAGGCTATGAATCGATTATGACTTTATTTGCCAAATTGACTCACAAAAAAAGACACCGAATTTTGTCCTCTCACTAGAAACCCAGTTCAGTTGGAGATTCAAATCCTTGATGCATTTGCACAAAATGTGTTTAATAGTTTTTTCATCAAGAGTCGTGCATGTTGTTTGTGAAGAAGTACACACCCCAGTCTGAAATACCATCTTTGTCGTCTAAGTCTACACACCCCAGTCTGAAATACCATCTTTGTCGTCTAAGTTGCAACTCCATGATCAATTCTTGAAGAATCTAAAATTGGTATCATAACCGAACCTAGAAACAATCACCAATGCTTTTGGGTTTATTATGAATTTAAACTACCTCTCCAGTGAAGTTCTGGACTTGGCTCTGAGCCCAAAACTTTGGCCTTGATCGACTTTCGAGCCAAGTTATCCATTTTTTTTAATTGATTAACATAATTCTAACCTTGCCGTTAACCATTTGCTTAAACGTTTCAAAAGGTAGAGAAAATAAAAGAAAGAGACTGAGTTTGTCTTATTTTTTGGATTACTGTAATAGGTAACAATTTTAAGCAATTTTAAAAATATAACAAAGTCTTTCTGCAATCAATAATAAACCAATAATAGATCAATATTAGTCTCTCATATATTGTTGATAGACTCTTGGGGGCCATTTGGGATAAGGATTAGATTATAGAAGGTTAGAGGGTTAGTATTATGATAAACCTAGTTTTAACATAACATATATTTTGAAAAATGATTTTAAAATGTAGTTTTATGATAAAATATGTTTTGAAAAAGTGTTTAAAAATGTAGTTTTATGAGAAAGTTGAAGAGAAAGGGTTATGGAGAGTTGAAAAAGGTTTAAAAATAAGGAGAGAGAGGGAAGAAGGATTATGATGACACTAAAACAAAGATTGTGATAACCCTTCCCTCGAACAAGAGTTGAGTTACCATAACCCAATTCAGTAGTGATAATCATTATATCAAACGACCCCTTAGGATTTATTAATGATAGAATAATACTTCTGACATAGTTTATCAATAATAAATTTCTATCATTGAGTAGACTTACAATTTTTTTAAATATTGCTATACATACTAATAATTTGAATCTAATTGCTATATTTACAACTATCACTATTTTTTTTTTCATTTTTTCCCGTTTCACAAAGTAATGAATAAAATGTTAGTATCTCCTACTAATGTGATTATGAAGCAAAATAGGATTGCCAACATAAGCATGGCTAAAAAGACAAAATATAACAATATTGACCTAGTAAAAGGTTCAAATCTCCCACTAATATGGGCGAACTCAAGGAAAAAAAAACCAAAACAAGAAAATTATTGTTGAAACTCCATGAATGAATTCAAGATAAATTTACTGCAAAGAAGATTATAGTTAAAAGTTTGATAAAAATTGATATCTATTGATATTTATCACTAAATTAATATATGCATGAATTGTCTGTCGCAGTCTATCATAGAAAAAAGAAAATAGACTTTTGATCTATTCGTAAATAAGTTGATTCATTTTATAAAAATTTTAGACAACTATTTTGTTTTTTAAACAAAAAGAACAGAATCCAATAAAACCGAGATCATACACCAGCACTCCTCAATAAGAGCCGAGGAGAGCCACCAAGGCACAACAAAAGAATTCCCAACAACTTCTTCGGAGGGGAGGAGAAGTTAGCAAAAGAAAAAGAAAAAAAAAAAAAAACCTCAAAATAACCGTGAGAAACCGCCTCTCAACAAAAGAACGAAACTCCAATGGATAGCCATCACAAATATATTTGTCAACTTAAAATATATATCTATATATACAGTAAATCAATGAATATAAATATATTGTATTAAAAAAATTCTTGAAACATACTAAAAAGAGTTATTTTTAAATATAGCAAAATGAACCAAAACTTTTACAAAATATCATAATCTATCTACGAATACCAATATAAACTACTATTTGTTTATTTACATCATGATGGATGCAGATAACTTAGTCTATCATGATCTATTACCAACATATTGTTATATTTTTCTACATTTGTAAACATTTCCAGAAGTAATTACACTTAAAATAATTTTTCATAAAAACGTTTGAAAAATAAAATATAAAATAACAATAAAAAGATCTCAAACCTCATAAATAGTAGGGGTAATCATCAATCGAAGTCGGTTTTTTGACAAAACCGCCATCGAACTGACCATAGTCGGTTTAGTAAATATTCAATCCGACTTTGACCATCGTCAAGTAAATGTTAGTCGATTTTTGTCGAGTCGAGTCGGTTTAACACAGAGAAATACTCTTTAGAAATTCTCGATTTAAAACTTTCTCAAACCAACTCCCTTCGCTTTCCATCCAATTTCACTCGATTTTTCGATATATCCTGCTCATCCCTAGTAGATAAGATAACAAGTCTAGTATTTTATTTTGAAACAACTAAACCTAAAAGAAAGATAATTGACCTAAAAAAAATCCTCAAACCGTAGAACCAAACCAGAAATTACCAACCTAAACACCAAATTCTGTAAGATTCTTTTGATGTAGTTTCTGGAGGGGTCCCTCTACGCCGACTCCTAGGTTGTATTTCCTTTCTCCTTTTGAATATACATGTGCATATAAAAATTTTGGATGCGGTTCACATGCCACTCTACAAATCATGCTTCATAAGTGAAATTCAAAATGACTTCAATCTTCTAGAGATAGAAACAAAGATTTTGTGCTGAAGAAAATAACATAAACAGAAATAGCAAAAGAGAAACTCGGGATGATTGGATCACCCTTGCAAAATAAAAACTACCGTAGCCAAATTTGGAACGTGACTGAATTATATCACTGTCGTCGTCAAGAACCGATGACTGAGTACTGCCTCAGCAAGGGGACGTTGTCGAAAATCTGAATTCAGCATTGCCTAAAAGCGTTTCTTTTTGTTAGTTTGTTGAAGGATAGGAAAGGGTTAGATCATATAGCATATATATATTTCGGTAATTATTTAAATAAATCCGAACCTAGCTCAAAACCAAACGTCTAACTTACTATATATTAACTCTAAATACATATCCATGCTAGATATTCGATTAGGTAAATGAATAACAAATGTACTAATGTTTAGGTTTTGAGATATAATTTATTGAAAATTAACGACAATAACTAAGGCTTTTTATACAGGGCTCATAAACCGAAATAGAATGCTGAAAATTTAAGAACATCAAATATCAATAAAAGTTCAGCATATATGATCCTAACTTTAAATAATTAGACCAAGAATTCCAAAATAATACTTACGAAATATGATGTACGGTTAGGAAACAGAAGAAACAAATATGTTTTTGTGCAAGCAACGAAGATTTGAGATAAAAGATCTGAATCTGATATTGTAACACAACTACAAAGATAAAATTTAGAAGGAGAATAGGGCGTTTGCAGAGTAATGTAAATGTAGGAAGATACACAACCTGAAGTAACTGCCAACCAGCACGATCATTGAGATCGAGAAACTTGACCGCTTCCACAAACCGATCATCTGCTAAACAATATCTTCCAAAGCAAAGCATTTATATATTTTAGTACAAAGACGTGTTAGAAGTCCTGGAGTAGCAGTGTACCGTGAAATAATATACATGCCAGAGTTTTAGGGGAAACGAATTGCAGTTATCATTTGAATGTTTTGAAGTTCTTGTGGGAATTGCAGTACCATTTTAATGCTTTGGTACACTCAGTAATCTAGCACCAGAGCAACTAAAGTTCCCAAGTTAAGAAATAACCAAAGAAATAATACTGAGACCAAACATCAATGAAAAAATTTATATAAAAAAACCACAGTATAAAACAAACCACGACCAACGTAAAATTCCTTTCCATAAATTGAGGAACAAGGATAATCGAATTGTAAAAAAACAGTCTTACTCTCTCATGGCCTCAAGATCAAGTCTAAAAGTGCTCTCCAAAAGCCTCTGTAAGTTTACAGAAAAATAACGATTAGGGTACACAACTTCAGAGAAAATTCTTTTGTTCTTTCAATAAAAAAAATAACCAAGTTTTCATAAGAAGAATTAAAGAACACATGAAAAACAAAAAAGACAATCCAACCAGAAAAAGAACCAGTACAGAGAAACCAAAACTAAAGATAACAAAGTGTGCTTCACTCTCCAAGGGACAAGATCGAATATCATCAGATCACAATGAACAGAAAAGGTTAGTAAGATGAATTACTTGCAAGGAGAGGCTATCAACAACTCCAGCTTCACAAAACGGTACAAAAGCCAAATAAGCAAAAAGGAGACCCGCTCCATATCTGCAAAAGAAAAGGAGGAAAAATGGTCGGGTTGAATTAGAAGCTTTGAAGACAATCCATGCACTGAACTGAACATCATTGTACACATGTCAACAATACATGTCATCTGCTATTCCAAAAGCTCTTTTCTCCATTGGAGTGTAGGCGCCAGCAACTGTTGCTCGTCGCCATAGCCCCTCAGCAAGCTGTCCAAGGCTATCTTCTGGAAACGGATATCTGATGATCAAATAATTCAAAAAATATCAACCTATATTGAATGTAAGAAAAATATTTCAATAAACTAAAAATGGTGAAGAAAGTGTAATTTAAGATCCTTAAATGTTGAGAACAAATTTTTCATAATTCTACTAAACCTTCTTTTGCTCACTTCGACTTGGCTCATTTAAAGGCTTCTAGTAGGTGTTCTCTTTCCAAGATTTTTTATGGGTTTTCGTTTCAGGATATAAATAGCAGACAGAATGCTTTGTTTGTACTCATTTCACTCATGTCTTGTGTTGTTTGATTCTACTTTCTGATTGGTCCTATTTTGGTTTAAGTATGGTATTTTTTAGCACTACTCTCTTTTTATATTCTTGCCACTACTCTCTTTTCATATTCTTACCGAAAAGTCGTATCCTATATACCCCACAAACAACAAATTTGCATACTGCATTACTCTCCCATGAAGTTTTTCTCACATAAATTGGGCCTTTTTTATTTTTTAAAAAGGGAAAGTCACATTCCTTCGCTGACCAACAGAATTAGAGTTTTTTTTTCTAAAAGGATTAAAAAATATATAATTATCGAATTAAATTGCAAAAGAGGAGAAAAGAGGGCCACTTTCTAATTCTGCTAGCTAGGGTGTTCTTAAGCTTAAAATGCACCTTCAAGGGTGTCCCGGTGATTTTAAGGTTGGAACGCAGAACCACTAATTACCTATATCCCCTATAAGCTAGCAAAACCCTCCTCCACAAAGTTGATTTTCATTATCAAATCTCCAAGCCTATTTCACCAAGGAAAAATTCCTTTCTTTCAGCTTTTGGAGACCAAAACCTCTAATAAAAAGGTTGAGAATGCTGATGCTAAAATCAAATTGCAGTGGTAGGAAAAAGATGAATAATCAAGAGAAAAGAATTACCTCACGTCCACAGAAAAAGCTAGATCTCGAAGTCGTGGGATTAAGTAAGCAGCATCTTTCTCAACAATTGTACTATGAACAAAAGCAAATCAATTTTATTTTTATCACGTCTCAGAGGTGAGAGATAAGAATATCTAGAAGCTAGCAAATAATACGTGGTACTTCCGAGTTTTGAGAACTATACTTGAGTACTACAGAAGATGGTCCAAGACTTTGGTGTAATCTGTTGCGGTTGTGCATATACACAAGACCTCTCATTATGCCCTGAAACATCCTGATCACAAAATTTCTCCTGCGCTTGATTACCTGTTCTTGTTCGTAAGGGTTCCATGAGACTTCTTCTATCCTTTTGGAAATCCTTTCACCCATTATTTTTCCATAATCTGCAGCGCTATATTTTCCATCATCACGGAAGGCTAGCCACTAAGCATGCAGAACAAGCACTTTTCCATATCATGCAAAAACAAACCAAGTCCATAAAACATTTAGACACTGAAAATTGTGGGTAACCTGCTCCCCAGTCTTTGTTTCAAATCCACCAATAAGTAGGGCAAGATTCGAGCTGATGTCCTTTGAACTGCTCTGCAGAATGCCCATATGAACAAAAGAATTAAAAGAAAAAGAAGAAAATATCTTTTTAAAAGAAAATACCCAGCAGTCTGTAAAGTTTGGAAGCAAACACTTATCCTTCAATTCCCAACATAGTCTAATTATCATCGGCACTAATATGTTAAATAAAATTATGAAGGCAAGAAAAGATAGTATTACTTGGAGAAATGCATGGGCATTTAGCTCATTTGCAGCCATCATATCAGCTTCAAGACCACCAGCCCGCTTTCCAGGATACACCTTCGTATTTAAATAGTATTCATAACAAACTATATCATGCCTGATTGAAAAGACTGGATACAGATTTTCTACATGATTATGCAATAAATTCACAAAACAAAAGAATTACAGTATCCATAACAGACAGACATTTATAAAAAATGGTCTATCAGTGACAAGTAAAATAATCTTTCAGCGATAAACATAGAAACGTTCTATCAATGCATAAGCAAAAAAATGTGTAAGTTTGTTCCAAATTATTGATCGTTGCATTTTCATTGACACAGTTGTTGAAGGGAAATTTTTGATGGAATACAAAATCGGAAGAAGCTTTTCAACGTTCAAAGTCCTCTAATGTCGGTATCTGTGTTTGGCTTACTTGTTTCTCCAAACCTTTTGTTGGGGAAAAGATTCGTGATACGGATGGATTGAAAAAAGTTTGAAGTTTTTGTTGGAACAATGGGTGAATGCAGAAGATTATCAACAGCTATGACTTTAGCATTGAGTACAAAAAAAGGTTTGGAAAATGAGGTCACATAGGCCTTCTCTCCACTACCACCCTCCTTGGAGTTTGGACTGTTAAGTGTGATTAGGGGACTTGAAACTTCTGTTTTTGTGGATAAAGTTACGGCGGACAGCGAGCTGACAAGCATTTACCAAACTGTGGTCGTGAAAGAGGGACAACCGACCCCATTCAAGCTATCATTTGAGAGGAGAATTAATTTGTTATCAAGGTAAACTTATTCTTCCTACTTCTTTCTCTACTATTCTTTTACTACACAACGAGTTCCAAAATATTCCGATCAGGTGAAATAAGGTAGTGCTTAAAACCTATCAACAATTGTCCAAAGGGGTTTATTGGCTTGGAATGAAGGCCACTGCCAGAAATTTGTGACAGAACCTGTTGGTTGCCAGCAAGCTAAGTATTTGGCTCTACCCCTGGTGGCTCGCCTTCAGATTTTGCTGTTACTGGAGCATGTGTTGGAAGATACTTCATTGGATCTTATTGAGAGGCAGCCCAATTCTCACAAACAACATAAGGAAGTATGCTCATTTTATCTCTCTTAGGCATCCTCTCCCAGATGCTTCAGTAGCTTTTATTTTCTTACGAGAAGTGGTGAGATTACATGGTTGCCCAAAAGATAGTGTAATTGAGAATTGCGCAGATTACGTGAAGTTGCAGGTTGCCTTCAAGTTTTGCTGTTACTGGAGCATGTGTGGTAAGATATTTCATTGGATCTTATTGAGGGGTTGCCCAATTCTCACAGACATAACAAGGAAGTATGCTCATTTTATCTCTCGTAAACATACTTTCACAGATGTTTCAGTAGCTTTTATTTTCTTATGTGAAGTGGTGAGATTATATGGTTGCCGAAAGGGTAGTGTATCTGATCGGGATAAAATCTTTACGAGTCTATTTTGGGAGGAACTATTTTGAACTATGGACCCCAGTTGCAAAGAAGTACTACTTACCATCCTCAAACTGATAGGCCAACTAAGGAAGTTAATAGAGTGGTGGAAATATATTTGCATTGTTTCATGATGAAGACACCAAAGAAACAGGTTCGATGGTTGTCATGGGACAAAATTAGCTACAATAGTCATTCATGCAGCCGCACGTGTCATTCTTTCAAGGTAGTGCAGAGAAGACACCCCCCAAACTCGTTTGTTATGAGGTAAATGAGTTCTTGGTTGCTGAAGTTGATAATCAATTACAGGATCGTGAGTTAAGTTGCAAATGTTTTGGAACTCTCTATTGAAAGTGCAACAAATGACTAAACATGCTAATGAGAAACGTCGGGGCAATCAGTACAATGCTGACGAGCAGTTGTAATCGAAGTTACTTCCAAACAAGCAATCCTCCTAGTCCAAGCACAAGCACCAGAATTGGCTAGTGATTTGACCATGCAACTGCAGCCAACAAAGCTACTCAGCTGATGGAAATCGCCTTTTGCTGGTGTTGAATTGGACGTCCTAATTACAATTTTTTTTATCTAGAAAGAGCTCAGTTGAACATGGCAGAGACAGTTACAGTCGACTATATTAATAGGTATTCAAGGTTGATAGTAAAAGTACTATGCAAATCGAGTGATGCTCATGTTGGCAAATATCCAGACTTGAGTGGTTAAGGATTAAAGTTGGGGCGATATATATTTTAGGAAGGGTAAATATTTGAAACCACAATGAAGGCAACTACCCATGAGAAACTAAAAGAATAAAAGCGAAGTAGGTGCACCTTAAAAATAAGAGGAGTTCCTTTACGAGAACCCTGAGAAACTCTTCCTTCATAAAGCCTGCAGAAGAACTGCCATTGATAGTATTAGTAATGAGATGGATTGAGAAAATTGGTGATCTTACTTTTTAGACCCTTCGGTAACCATTAGGTTTTTTGTATTTTATTTTTAAAAATTAAGTCTATAAACACCATTTTCATCCATAGGTTTCTATGTTTTATTGTTTACATGTTAGGAATGTTTTTTTAAAAATCAAAGTCGGAATTATAAAACTAAGGCCCCAATTTGATAACCATTTCGTTTTTTGTTGTTTGTTTTTGAAAATTAAGCCTATGAACACCTTTTCCACCTCTAACTCTCTTGCTTTTATATTTATTTTTACCTATATTTTAAAAAAAAAAGTCAAAATTTGAAAACTAAAAATCATAATTTTGAAAACTTGTTTTGTTGTTGGAATTCTTAGATATTTAAGATTGATACAAACCATAGTAAGAGAATGAAAGGAAATATGTTTAATTTTCACAAACCAAAAATAGAAAACGGAATGGTTACCAAACTAGGCCTAAGTTTTCGGTTAAGGATTCAAATGTTTACCGGAAAATCATGATTAAAAAAAATGGAAGAAAACGATTAGTCATTTCAAAAATCAAATATTTACCAAATGGGACATGTTTTTATGATTCCCTAATCAATAGCTAGAACACAAATACACATCAAAAGAGCACCTGATCTTTACACTTCCTTCTCCTACATCTTGAACTCTCAATTGCCCTAAGTCTCCAGAAGAATATTCAACGTCTTCCCCTGATTGAAATCCTGAATAGCTGTGGGGGTGGGAAATAACACAGTTACAATGACGGTAATGTGAAACAGAGATAAAGTTCAAACTAAATGAGGAAACTTAAGTGCAACAGATTGATTTGATATGATAACCCGAAGCAAAGGAAAAGGAGTGAATAAATTGATTGAACAAATTTCTCATCCATAGAGCTACACACCCAGGAAAAATTGAAACCTAAAATATTTTCCCCCATAGAGTGTGGAGTATATAGGAGTGAGAGTACATAGATTGTAAAAGCAGAGAAACCTGGTGATATTCATGAAGCCATAGCTTCCAATGAGGCGTCCGACCTCGAAGGAGTCTGAGTTGGTGATGAGACTTGCTCTCACTGTTAACAACCGTCGTCTTGCGGGATTTGGAGAACGGGAGAGCGAGAGGGAATTAGAATTAGCATCGGTTGGGGACTTGAAGAAGTGAAGCTTAGAGGAGGAAGAGAGGAAGTAATGGAATTGTTTGGGGAGGAGCATTTCCAGTTCTTTGGGTTGCGTCGTCCTACTCGTCCACTCTCTCAACCAAAACTGTCGAACTAGATAATATTATTATTATTCTTTTCCTCTCTTTATTTTGCATAAATCAGAGGTGTTCCAGATGAAAAAACTATTATTTTCTTGGCAAATATTAATATCCACTCGTTTTTTTTTATAAATAAAACGGTAATTTTGAAAAGAGGAGTGATTATGTGAAAAAAAAAAAAGAAATAATTTATAAAATACATATAGGCTCCACAAAATTTAATCTATATATCTTATAAATAGTTTTAATTTTTTGCTATATTTGAAAATATCACTTTTTAAAATAAATTTACACCTCAATTTAATATCTTTTATAAAAAACACTCCGATAAAAGAAGAAACTCTTTATTTTAATCTTAATTGATTTCTAAGCTTTTGAAATCATTAAAGGTGTAATTTTAATTTTGAAGTTCTATCGAATTCAAAAAAATTTAAATTCAGAAGTTTCTATTAAAAAATTTCACTAAAAGAACTTGGCAGTTTTTATTTTCATATCTATGTCTATTTCTTTGGGAAGGAAGATACATGGCCAGTCTACTTCGTCGAGCTCAAATTTGTAATGCTAACTTGATTTCAATTTATATTATTAGTTCATCAACTATACTAAGGTGAAAAGTTTCATGACCACTCTTAACACATTGTTGCAACGCGTGCTGCAATTCATGCACTTACCTACCTTATCATTCATTTGTAATTTATTAAGAGGATTTTGCATTATCTCAGGACATCATCTTACCTTCATATAACTTGCTTCACATATACTTACAGAGAGCAAAATGTTAAAAGCATTTTTGCTTTTAAATGATGTTGAACTGTTGATCTCATACATGTTGAAAGAAAAGAGCAAAAGAGGGTATAAAATACACAAGAACAGATTATTTAATCTTCTATCTATCAATGGCAGACAAGTTTTTAAAGAAAGGTCGCACAGAAATTTTTTTAAGTTCCTTAGATTCCAAACATACGTAAAATGATGAAGGACAAAAACGAGGAATGATTCAAGGCGAGGCAAAAGCACAAATTAGAAACTAACATGAGGATAGATGAAATCTCAAAGAATACAATATCTAAAGAAAAACAAAAACTTGTTCTCTTTTTTTTTATGTACAAATTTAAAGACTAATAAATTTCTGAATTCACAGTCAAGGAGTCGTGCCATCTACAGACCAAAGCAAGTCACCTCACATTTTGTCGTCGACTATGAAGCACATACATTTCACAAAAGGCAAAGAATCCATACCAATTCATTTTACATACTACTGATACGTATCTATTTTATGATGACGTATCTAACATCCAAGTCAATATATTTATTTTTATGTTGACCTTAGTAAAAATGTAAGCAACTCATCTAATATTTATAAACCAAAATGTTCATTTCTTCATACAAAACTAAGAGGACAAAAATCCAAATCTTAAAATCATCTAATCGTTATCATTACCAAAAAAATCTTATAAAATATAACCCACTCGAATATCTTCAACCATTTAACAAGAAAGTTCTTCGTTTTTGTTCTCCTCTAATCTTCTTCCTCTCCTCTGATCTATTTGTGTTTCAATCCCTTGCCGATAGGATAAATGCTACATATGCTGTCAGAAAAACACTTAACAGATTGGGATTGACCTGTCCCATTAGAAGATTTTGATTCGTTGGGACTAGTACAACAATAGGATTCATTTTATCCATATTCTGATACATCACCCAAATGGTCCAAACTGATTCCATAACCCCGAGACAAAGACAAACGGAATTTCAATCTTCAAACGAACATAACCCTTTTGTAAAAATTATTATCTTGAGCAAGAAGCTAATATTTATTAAGTTAAAATTGTACACAACAAGGAGCATATATTTTGGCCAAACCTCAACCAGGAATAGTTTTTTATGTCACTGTCTTGATGAAACTTTTGTCAAAGAGAAGCTGGAACCTTGGGAATGAGTTGATGAGCCATTGTTACAGTATGTGGGAATTCTCCACCTAAACAAAAGGGTCAAAAACGGCAACTTTTGTCAGATCATGGCTACAATGGGCTCGTGTTCTATTAATTATGGTAAATTCAAATGTAGAACCAAATGATGCAGCATAACTATGTGAATTCAATCTTTCTCAAGTAAAGAAGAGTCTTTGTCTTCAATGCTTCTTAAATAAAAGCGTACATGTGGTAATTTAATGATTTAGAATCAAAACATCAACTGAAAACCATGAATAATTTTGAGTATTTCCATTTTCCATTTTCTTTTTGTGATGTCTTTATGCAGGAAAACTCGAGTGCACCCAACTAATCTCACTTTGAACTAACCCAAATTCACTTGCTTGCATGGAAATATGGTTTATAATAGGTCGGAAACAAGTATCTCACGCCATAATTCTCTTCTTCAGTGAAACAAAAAGTTTTCATATGAATAAAAAAACACTGCATGGAGGAGCAACAGGATAGTACGTGTATACCGCTGTGAGGAGAATGTTTAGAAAGTAAAAAGTATACGCCTGGACCTTTTTTTTCTTTCCCCTCTTTGAGTTCAACTACATGTAACATATGTGCCTTAACCAGGTTAAGCATAACTCAGGCTTTCAAATATCGATATCATTGAAGATAAATGTCTTGGCTTAGGCTTTTGTTTCATATTCAATAGAAAAATATATTAGGTGGTCAGAGAGAAATGTAGCATACCTGTGATGAACAAAAATTATTTTCTTAATTAGTGTTCAATAGACTGACTTGCATTTTCATTTGATACAGGTGAAATGCCTTGTTCGATACACTGGCCAAAAAGGATGTAAACAAATCTTAAGAATTCTACAGACAATCCTGCTAAGAACACTGTCAGGAAAATAACGAAAGTGGGAGAGGGTTTTCAATTTTTATTCATGCAAAAACTATCGCACAATGGACCATATGTAATAATCAATACTTAACTTTCTGATCTAATCATTGCCCTTATACTTCTTGTTGTATCATAAAGTTTGTAACTTGCGTAACCTTGCTTCCAATGGTCCTCAGTTTCTTCTAACAGTTTTACTCTTGGAAGTAAGGATATGGATACGAGACAAGGATACAACATGAATATGACACGGCAAGGACATGTTTATTAAAATAAACATTTTAAAAGTTATAAATCATTTCCATACTATGTGAAAATTCAAAGTAATTGTATATGTTTACAAAGTATGAGCTTGATGTTTTTCACTCTCAAAATGTTTTTTTTTATAGAACACTTCAAAGTTATTGACATATATAGTTTTTTTTAGTATACTCGACAAGTGTTCCATGCATGTCTAACACATTTGTTGCATGAACAAGTGTCCAACACGTGCAGAGTGTCTAAGTGTCTGTCACGAACAGACTAGCCAAACTAAAGTGCCTGTGCATCTTAGGTTTTATCTTACCACTTCCTAGAAAAAATAAATTTATGTAGGAACGTGTACAGCAAAGTTGCATTTAGATTAAAATATTGAGTACAACAAACTGGCTCTTCGTAGCCTAACTTTATGTATTTAATGCTTTAACAGGAATGAACTTATAGTCTTGTCTATAAAATTCCATTTAGAAAAAGCTATCAATAGGTTACCTGCAGAATATATCCATGCAGCCAATCTAGTGTTTGTGGAAATGTAGTCGCTGATATATTAACTACTATTAAACCCTGTGAACAATCATAGGAACATATTAACAGATGATATTGGCTAAACATGATTACTGTTCAATAAGACACACATTAGACCACTAATTCCTAATAAGCATTGCATCCATCTTTCCTTGGAAAAACAATAAGGGAAGAAACAAACCTGTGATTTGAACGAGCAAAGGTAGCCCTGAATGGTCTTTAAATTAGCTATAAGCTTACTTTTATCCTGATATAAAGTAAAATCAGAAAAAACAACAAATAATAAAAAAAATGATATAGAAGTGAGGGATGGACACGAAGGAGATAAATACACATCATAGAGAATGAGATAGAAGAACAAAAAAAAAAAAAAACAGCAGTCACAAAGAAAACTCCTAAAAAATTTATCCTTCTAATAGGGCAAGGGCATTTTACATGGTCCTGCCTTCCGAAGATTGCTGCCCTAATTAGCTAGGTTTCTGGTTACTGATCATTTTTCTCACTGGAAGCATGAACCTCATCAAGCATGAAATTTGTTGACAGAAAAGCCATGAATAAAAGGAGCCAAATAGGATATTCAAAGGGAAACAGAAAAGCCTTCAAAACCTTTGGGAAGATTCATGTAACTTTATAGGATTATGGTGTAGTAGGCACAAGTTTTTCAAAGACTATAAGCCACACACTATAGCTTTAAATCTTCAAGCTCTTCTCAACTATTGTGTAGGGGCTTCTCTCTGGCCCTTGTACTCCTTTACATGATAATAAATTTCTGGTGTTTGGGCCATGCCCTTTCACCTTGTTTCCTCTTAAAGAAAAAAAAAAGTCAAATAGATTTTTCTTTTAACAAAAAAATTTCAGAAGGAAAAAAAGAAAAGCACCAAATAAAGAATTTAAAAGGAGGATAGTTAGAAATAGCCTTATAAAGAGCTTCTTTTCTTTTTCTTCCACAAAAAAACCACAGGTATCAAAGAGAACAAAAGTACAGACAAAAGCTTGAATAGAAAGATAGACTACACCTGAGCACCATGTAAACCAAAAAGTAAAATACGAGGAACAGCTCCAATTACTAGGGATAAAAAGTAAAACAAAGGTCACTGACGGAAAGAAAATGATTCGAATCCAAAGCGAGATATTAAAGTGAATTACACCTCTCTTAAGGATACAAATGAAGATCTCGGTCATTTTCTCAGAGGATTAGTTTGCTCTTCCAATTTGGGATTATTTTCTGTAGGCTTTTGTTGTGTGCATAGCCCGTAACAGTCACTATTGTTTCATGATGGAAGAAGTTTACTCCACCTGTCTTTCAAGATAAGACGAAACATTTGGCTCGGGAGAAGAGAGAATCTTTAGGTGGCTTAAGAGATGTTCAGAAGAGGCATGATCTCTGATAGAACACTTGTGTAGATGTTCTTTATTCAACTTGGTAAAAGATACTTAAGTACAAAGACGGATAGATTATCAATCCTGGAAATAAAACACACAAATAACAAAACAACCAGAACATACCACTCTGTTCTCCTCTCAAGGAAAAACAGCCTACTCATTAACTGAAAAACTCCTCCACTCACAGACTCCTCTCCTTCCCTTTAAACTACCCCTTCCCTCCTAAATAACTGTAAGACTCAAAAACTGTAAAAATAACAGCACTAGCCTTAGAACTTGGTGTGTAACCAAAGACTAAATAGTAAAACAGTCCCCAAGTTCACCCCGAGATTGTCCTGAGTTATTACTATTGAAAGTAACACCAACACGAGGCTTACGTGGAAACCCAAGAACCGGGAGAAAAACCATTATATTTTTAGTTTTATTATTTTTTTGATGATTTACAAAGATACAATGAAGGAGATCAAATAGAAAACACAAGGCCACTATATTTTTAGTTTTATTATTTGGGCATATCTCTCAGAAGGCTTTAATTATTCTCTCGGACTTATTTAGTTTGAAATGAAATGAACTGAAGCCAATAGTCTAAAGGTAGGTTCTTGATTGAGATACATTCCCCGCATCCTCTTGCATACAAAGGTCTGCTATGTGCTACCTTAGCCCATTTTTCAAACTTCAAGTGAAAGGCACCGAACTCCTGCCATTTCTCAGGTTGCTTTATAAGTTCATCTAGTAATCCTTGATCTAAATCAATCAAATCATACTCTGCAAACAGCAGGTTGATGAGGACCTCTAAATGGAAGTACATTTGTAACGTTTCTTTAATCTCAACTCAATTATTGAACTCAAAAGACGTGAGACAACCCATAGATTGTAGAAGTCTGTTTAGAAGAATCTTGGACTCTTGATAACCCATTGTTGTTGAGAGCTCTGATTTTTCAGGCCTAAAGCAGAGAAATTTGTTTTTGTTTTAACCTTGTCCACATAGCTATACTTCTTCTCCTCTTCTTGTGATCGGTGAATATCTTCAAAGAGATGCTTTTCCAACTTGCCCTAATCTGAATGCCATGTCTTATAATCATACTTTGATTTGAAACTTTTCAACATTTTAAGGAACAATCTCCATCCCTGTCTTTCCTTGCTCGAGAGAATATGTATGATGTTCCACCTGTTCTGGGCCAAAAGTTGCACCTTAAAATCCACCCCTTCTCTATTCTAAATTTTGAGACTTCTGTTATGCCATTATCTATTCTTTCTTTCCTGTAGAAGTATTGATTTTCTGATTTTTGACAAAGTTCCACAATAGCCTCTTGGAACCAGCAAAGTTGGGAGCTTGATAATGGCAGGATTTCCTTTGCTTCCACATGAACTTGAATTAACTCGTTCTTATACCTTGATTTGATTTGTTAGGTCCCCACGTACAAAAATAGAAGATACCAATACATTGCAATATCAAAAAGAAATTACAATATGTAATGTCTTGGAAGTTCCTAACAAGAGGCGATGGTTCTTTGGAAGCTGATGGTGCATTCTCATAAATATATTAGGGTTAGTAAGATACCCATCGCGCATTGAAGCACTAAGAAGAAAGTAATGGATCTTGTGCCACGCAGGAAATATGTGCTTGACCAATTATCTAAGATCGGAAAGTTGGGGGCTAAGCCTTGCAATACAATTTGCAACTAATTAAAGATGGAGAATTATTTGAAAATCCAGAGGTATAGAAGATTCGTTGGAAGGTTGAATTATCTAAAAGTGATACAACTACGGTTTTTTAAAGCTCAAGGTGCAACGAAAAGCAATAGTCTTCTAGGCTTAAGTGCAAGGCACAAAAAGAGCGAGCTTTTTTTAGGTGTACTGTATGTAAAAATACTACATTAAAAAGATGAACCATAGTTGAAGTGAAAATATGAAGGAAAGGAAAAGAGGAACTCTAAACACACGAAAGATTGCATTTACACTTTACTAAATGTAAGTTTTTTAGTTAATAAAGAGGGGGCGAACCCTGGTAATTATTATTTTTGAAAATAATGAAAAATCCCAAAAGCATGCCTTATTTTATGAGCCTCGCCTTGAAAGACAAGGCACCAACTTGAGCCTTGAGCCTAGGCGTGGATACAACCTGATCTAGTTTATTCAAAAAAAAAAACATTGGGACTAAGTACATAGTAGAGTAAGAATTAGACAAAAGAACCAACCATGCATACCTACCATTTTCTCTCAATTTCAGCCGGCTGAATATGCCATGAATTGTACTTTCAAAGATGCTTCTATCTCAATTTATATCCAAATACGGTTTGTCTTTTATAATGATAAATCTACGGTTGGAAATTCCAAAACTAAGTGCCATGACATTCAAATCCAAATTAAGCACAAATTTCTTACTTAGAAAAAGTCTCATATTCTTTTATGTTTCAATTGCCAAAGTAAATGTAGATCAGCGGCACTCGCCATGCTACTGACCTTGAGGTTCATATCACGATGTTATACCCCCACTTGTTGTACTAAAAAAGTAGTTTTCAAAAGAAAACTTATGTTCCGGAATGTAGTATTGAATAAATAAGGATACCTGGAGAGGACATTTGTCACTAAATGTTCGAGGGGAGATCCATTCCTCGAGTAGTGCCTGAACAAGACAAGAAGTACATAAATTACAACAAAAACTTCCGATAGCCTATAAGCAAGGCTAAAGCAAAAACAAACACATGAAAAATTAGTGTAGATTGAGTTTGGCCCAATTCGTTTTTCCTCTCCACTTAATGCTTTTGCAGAATGTTGCTCACCACAAGCTTTTCTTCCTCTTTTTCTTTTTTAACAAGAAACAACTTTTTTCCATCTTCAACTTTGTTGGATAACAGACACTGTACTGCAGTATACTACCTAACCTTTTGTTTACTATGTTATTTAGTCATTTAATGTTAAACTTGAGTCGTTTATTTATTTCAAATTATAAATATATACTCATTGTTCCTATCTAAAAAATACACATATATACATTTAAAAGAAAAAAAAAAAGTGTCTTTCAAACATGAAGAATGTTCTATGGTTTAGAGATTAGCATGTCATGTCCATGCCATATTATATATTTGAGTCCATGCTTCATTAATTTTTCCTTTTTTGCAAATAAAAGATTGAGAAAAAAGTGAAACAAACCTTGTGATCAAATTCAGCCATTTTTAAGACTATGGGTATTATTATTGGCTCAGCACCAGACTTCTCTTTCTTGACAGAAGCAGATCTATTTGTCTCCTCTTTATTGTGGGTTTCTTCTGAATAGCATCATAAAATGCAAAATAGTTTTCTCAGGAATCCTAATCTAAATTGGTCATTAAATATGAACACTTGGTTAGCATTCCTCAATTCTATGATAAAGCTAGACAAAGTAGTGACCTCATAAGCACAAAATTCAGAGTTCGAATTAGCAATAGCATCATAAAATGCAAAATAGTTTTCTCAGGAATCCAAATCTAAATTGGTCGTTAAATATGAACACTTAGGAAGCATTCCTCAATTCTATGATAAGGCTAGAGAAAACAATGAACTCATAAGCACAAAATTCAGAGTTCGAACCAACCTGTAATTCCAGAGCTATTTCCTGCTATACCCACAGCTTCTAGAGAGTCTAACCCTTCATTCTCTTGGTTGGTGTGCATGCATTCTTTCGAATGAGAACATTTAATACAGGTGCCGTTCCCTTTTTTACATTGATGAACAACTAGACAACTACGCTCCATTTGTTTTGCACTTTTATCATCTGATGTTGCTGATAAAGGATTGTTTTCAATATCTTTTGCTGAAACATTAGCTGGTGACTTACTTTCATCATCCATCAAATATATACTGGGATCCAAATGTATTCCCTAAATTTTTTATAAAGAAGACCGAGGCAATATCAAAACAACAATTCCCTAAAGATAATTTAGAGAAAAGAAGTAAATAAAGACCCGAGTGAAACCCAATTCATTATGGAAATAGCAAGTTTGCATGTTCTACGTTAAAATATCTATGACTTCTAAGCCATTTGAATTAGAAGTTTTAGTTTACATTTTCTAAGGCAAGATTCACCTCAATTATTATAGGCTTTCCATCTTTCATAGCTTTCTTTAAATCACCAGCCAAACCTATACAGAAAATATAGGGTAACAGAAGCCATCAACCAACCAGATAGCAACAAACTCTACAACTGAAGGGATGACTAACCTTTACGAACAATCCTGCATTCTCTACAGAATTCAGTAATTAACTCCTCTGGAGAGCTAAAATCTCGTGCCCATACAGGAGTAGACGTCAATGGAGCGCTGAATATTTAAAGGGAAAAGCCATCTCAATAAGGATCACAAAACTCGCAAGTGTATGCATGTGCACACTGATATCAAAAAATTTAAACAAAACAGAAGATTCCCTCTCTTTCTTTACGGGTTCTTTTTTTAGGAAAAATAACCACTTTCATAGAGAAAAAAATGAAAGAATACACAGCCATACAAAAAACCAAGCCCACAAAAAGGAGGGACAGCCTTTATAAGAAGGGGCTCCAACTATGCAAAATAATGCCCAAAGAATAATAACAAAAGGGCCCACGGAGAAACATGAAAACAAATGAGGGACCAAACACCCTTCCATTCCTCCCATCCCACAGAACCCATAACATAGCACATGCTCTGGCAAGCCAAAGAAACCGGACTTTCTCCCCAAACGGCAGATTGAGGAGGAACTCCTCGATCATGACACTAACATCTCTATAGCGAACACTCGTCGTTCCAAACATTTGGAAGAAGGAATCTCAAACAACGCCCAGTTTCTTTACAGCATGTAAGAAGTTGGTTAGCTTCTGCATGACTTTTGAGATTCAGCTTTTGATTAAGTGATAATTCAGAAATGAATTTGCAAAATCAATAGCATTGAAAATGAATTCATTTCCATTCGGTCTTGATTTTAGATGTAGGATGGGGCCGATGGGCTAACAAGAGTCAAAAGCTAAATGCATTGGTGACAGCTTAGTAGAAGACAAAGACATAGAGAAGAAAAACTTGTAGTCCTATACTCTGTTAAACCAAACTGCTTTTAACCCTCCAGATAATAATATTTTGTTTTATAAAATGGAGAAAAATAAATTATGGACATACTCTGTTGATGTGCGTAGTAATTCATAAACCATATCTGTCTGCAAATATAAAAGATTGTTAGTAGTAGGAAATTATACAAAGAGTTAGCACATAACTAGGTCTCAAGATATAGAACAAGGGGAGATTGAAATTTTAAATATGCAGAACCTGTAACACATTTGGGAGATTAAGTCTCTGTGCAAGTTGGGTGGCAATGGTTGACTTCCCAACACAGGCAGTTCCACATACAAGAATCACCAAGGGGACCCTTTGATGGTGAAATCTAGAAAAGATGAGATAGAACTTAGCAACATGTGGTAAAAGCAAGAACTGCCATGGTGGATTGCATCAGATTCATTGGGAACATGCGAGAACCCTAGTAAATTGACCTAAGAAGCCCTACCTCCATGATCAATGTGAGTTGGGTGCTTTCATGATCTCATAACCATCAAAACTACTGGTTTCCAACTTTATTTAGTTACTTTATCCATTAGAATCCAAGCTTCACACCCCCATCCATAACAAATACTCATAGGAAATAAACGTCCATAACCAATATTCTCACAAACAGAAATAAATCAGACAATAATTACTAGAAGAGAAGCAAAAGAATTCTTGATGGAGTGGTTGCCATCATATGATCTGAATTAATGAAATATGCTGTTGCATTTTCATGCAACAGCAACTGAAAGTTGTTGCTAGTAAGAGCTGTGGATAAAAGTTATGGGGAAGACAGAGAGACAATTAAACACACACATTCTGCATATATTTATTAAGTCTCATGCGAGGTTTCCAACTATGGAAAAACACAGAGAAGCTCCACTCAAGGAAATATACAAACCTTGTCATCATCTTATAACGATTTATGTACTCTTCCCCATAACCACGTCGCTCCATGAGCTGCATATGATGCCCTAAAAGAAAGTTAGCTATAGCTACATATTACGACATACTGATAAGCATTAGTAATTCATCGGCTTTGTATTTCTCGGCAGCATTGTAAAAGTTGTACAAATCCAGTTGGTAGAGAAGCAAAAAATTCGATGACATCACATACCTTGAAAATATTAGCTTCCAGATCAGATTGGGAGCTACAAAAAAATATCGTAATCAAGAATATATAAAAGTACTAGTAATGGAAAAAAAAAAAGTAATATTCATTCTCCTTTGAACAAGAAGCGCATAAAATGACATAGGGGGAGAAGACAAGAATATGTCTCACACATCTAAAAGGCTATTATCTACAAGCAGCTTCTTGAGTTCCAATGCAATTTTAATAGCAACATGATTTGGAATCTGAAATTAGAAGAGTTAGAATTAACATATAAATGAGCATTCAAACCAAGTTAACCAACCTGTATAGAAAAGACCAACGTTACCTTTGCTTCTCAAGCAGAGGCTAGAAAGCAAAAACACAATAAATTTTACTCTTAACAACGAAGAAAGACTTCTTGTAAGATTCATTGAGCTTGCTTGGCAAGAGACAAAGTATTAAAAACAATACCCAAAAAAACATCAATAAATCGAAAGAGTTGTTGATAAGCTTGGTGCCAAGAAAGCCTCTTAATTGGAAGCACTTGTACCTTGGTCACTGTCAACATCCTGCTGAGCAAAAACCGCGACAATACATAATAGTGATCCGCATTATCTCCCAACCACACCTTCACCTGCCAGAGAATAACCAGGCACCACATGCAATAAAAAATCAATACAAAAAAAAAAAAAAAAAACAAGACTAATGAAGCAGAGTTCCTAGGTAAATTCCTAACCAAGAAATCGTGAGGAAACGTGAAATCAGACCGAAATTGAGCCAATTCTTACATTCAGATCAGTCCAGTCAGCAAAGAAGCAAATAATTGAATGGAAAAACAAATTTTACCTTGACAAAATCGTACTTGGAGGAGGTGTTACGAGAGGGTAATCTGGCAACCGGGAAAGTTGACCAATCTTTGAGATTATCATTGGATTGAGAAGAGTTACCGGCATCGGTGATTGCTTCTTCATCGGTGCTGGTGTTGTTGATCTCGGGGTTTGGCATTGGCACGGAGTTGTCCTCCACTTTCCTCATTTTCTTTTTCCTTGTATTAGCTTTCTATTTCAGCACCATGTCCTCAAAACTCGGGCTATTTATACCACCCTTCACCTCGTTGCCTCGTGACATCCAACTTTCTTCTGCTTGGTCCTAAAAGTTAAACCGACTAAAAATCTTACTCGATCAATCGTTCGTCGTTTGCGAATATGTTTGACATTGATGATGTTCTTGGGTTTTTGATATCTCGTATTAATCTACGATGTACGTGCCATGTGGATGAATTTGGACTTGGAAAGTATGTCCAAAGAAGATAAATATAACATAAACGGTTTGAATTTATCTAATCAAATTATTTCAAATCCAATATGAGGTATTTAAAGAGGATTATGAGATAATGAAACATAACTTTTAACGTTTCTTTGTTCTATAATTATTCTCGCATCAAAAATCATTTTCTTCCTTTCCAAATTACAAATTTACATTAGTGTCAAGATTGACATCTTTTGTGGGAAAGAATTGAAGCAGGAGACCAAAAATAGTGAAGGTTGAGAATAGCGATCAAGACAACCAATGCTAATTAGGTCGAGGAGACTAACCGGAAGTCAAAACCAAAGTCCAACCAAGTTAAAGCAAGGAACCACAACCAATGCTCGTGCACAAAATTATTGATGGAAAGTGATCATCTATGATCAAAATTCCTAATCGAGGTGACCCTAAGTGTGTCAAGTGAAATATTTTCATCATCCGTGTGTCCAAGCAAAGCACTATAGAAACTTACCAAGGTTGAGGTTAGGGCTAGAGATCTCTAACAACCTTACCCTAATGTCTAGATGGTTGTGTGAACCCAAAGTTTAAGTTTGATTGTTGTATTTAAACACAAACACAAGGTGTTATATTTACATACTCACGTCAAAGTGCTCAGAAAGTAAAAAATAACGAAGCTTCGTCATTTAAAAGTAATTCAAATATTAGATAGTCCAAGGTTGAAATTAAGGTTCAACCCTATTTTAAAGTATTTTTCTTTGTCACAATGATTAAGGGTGGGGGCACAACCACACACTACAACCATATTTTATAAAAAGCAAATTATTATTTAGTATATATTGTAATTTGAAACTTCAAAATTAATATTAAAATAAAAAAAGTCGACAATATGAAAGGATCAACACGTACTCCGCTAATCCCTTAATAAATCCGCTCCTAGTTACTCGAAGGTGAAGTGAGTCTACCTCTAACCAAAATTTAGAATCTACGTGACAATAACAATGAAATATTTTATGCATGTTTTCTATGGAGTTCCATTTGAATCCCGGATTAAAAATAAAAACTATATTTATTTAATTACAAAAAAAAAACGTGAGATATTTCCTAATTTAAATATATCCCATTCACATAAGATTTATGTAGACATTTTAGATAATAATATAATTTAGAGAAACAAAACATTACATATAAATATAGTAGTAAATAAGGAAAAATCGTGATTGAGAATAAATAAGGGCTAAATAGAAATTTTATAATGAATCAAGTAAACAAAAGACAAACTTAAATTCATCATTTTCATTAAAACTTAGCTCAATTGACATTTGTATATATCGAGAATCTAAAAATTTTATGTTCAAATCTTGTCCCGACTTGTATTAAAAAAACTTAAATCTTCTGTTATTTACTTAGAATGTGTTAGGATTATATTTTGAAGTGTTTAATTTAAAAAATAAATTATTTTAAAAAAATTAGATTACTTGAAATATTCTCAAAATAGTTTTTACTTATATTTTGAACAATTTTCTAAATATAAATTTAAACAAAAATAAATTTATTGATAAATATTTTTTTATCAAGTCAATTCAAATGGATCCTTATTTAAAAAACAATTTTTAAGATTTGTTCTAAGAAAACAAAATTTGTAATCAAATTTAATTTGAAAATATTTAAGCTCAAGGAATACTCAATTTAATTGCTTTCTCGATACAAAACCTAGTCATTTTAATTCTTTCTCATATTGGGTTTTCATGTTATGATCATCTGTGAATAAAGTAGAAGAATGCAAAATCTGCTACAAACGTTTCTCTAATGGCAAGGCTATGGGTGGTGACGTGCGATCTCACAGCTTGCCCACTCAAATCTCATTCAAACGCCGAGGAGGCTCGAGGGGGACAATTGTCGATGGATGTTGATGAAAATTTTCTAAAACAGTATTTTCCATATTAAAATGTATAACACATTTTTATGTTTTAAAACAAATGGGTTTTATTTTTAATTACTAAAAACGTTTCCTTATTTAAAATTGATTTTCTTAACTATGCATCGTCATTATCGAAGTTTGAGATCAAATTATGATTGTTGATGTGTTACTTAAATGAGACGTTGAGGCCAACTTAGGGCGATTAAGGCATTACACAATAATCTTATGACCGTTGAGCTCAAGCTCTATATAAAGAGGTAGTTTCCCGCTGCTCATTTCGATATTAGAAAAAACATCTTATAAAATAGAGCTTAGAAATTCTCTCCATCTTCTTTCTCTTTTTGTTCGGCGAGACCTAAGCTTTTTCTCAGAGGTTCATTTCATATGAACACATTCTCACATTCTCATTATAGACGTAGAAGTATTTCATTGCAAAAAAATTTCAGGTGTTCAATTTCTGTTTGGGCATTATGTCTCGAGTGTTCAAATTCAATCACCTACCTTTTGTTCCATCGCATTGTTCACAGTATTAGTTCCAACCATGAAGAATGGTACATTGTGCGAAAGAAGAAGAAACAAAAACAAAAAATGGAAAAGGGTTTGTGGGCGTGATTGAGAAGAAGAATTTGAATATAAAGTAAGAGTGAGGATAACATATCTCAACCTCATAGATTTGCCAAAACTTCCGTATATCTCAACCTTCAAGTGTGTTTGAGAGGGGAAGTTGTAGGATTGATCTTATAAAAATAGTTTAAATTTTTTTAAAAGAGATGTATTGTAATACCAACTTGGGGTGGGAGATTTGAACTTGCTACCCTTTGTCTTCATATACATAATAGAATTTAGGTAAAATTAATTTTGAAACAACTAAATTTATTTTTGGTAGAAAACTTTTAAAAATGATTTTTTATCTATTTATAATTGATTTTCAATTATGTTTGGTTGCAAAAGTTAATTTAGAAGTGACAAACTAGTAATTGTATTTTAGATATAAGAAATAATTATTTAACTAAATCATTATTGTAAACAACTATTTATGTTTATTTTATCCTTAAATTCGTATGTGAAGAAGGATTTTCTTAAATCTTTGATCCATCATAAAAGAGCCTTGGTTGCTTCAAAGCTAGTATTTTTTATAGAATTTTTTAAAAAGTTATTATAAACGATAAAATTATTGAAAACATTTGTAAATTTTTGCAAGAAAGAGTGGGTTGTCTTCCGACGCCTAGATGCATTGGATCGAAATGTATACCTTAATATGTGGGGAAATGATCTCTGGACAAATGTAAGACCATCGGGAGTAGAGTCAAGAGATCTGTGTCGGGGGACATATTCCCAACGCTTACACAAAGCCGCATCGGGAATACCTTACTCGAGGGAAAAATAAAAAATCTAACTTAAATCTATAATTATTCGGCCTAAATCGACAAAGATAAGATCCACCATAACCTAAATAAAGAGAAAGAAAAAAAAGCAAAACAAAATCATTTTGCCTAAACAAACCTAAAAAAAAGAAGAAAAAAAACCCTAAATCCTTGAAAATCAAAAATATTTCTTTTAACTTAAACTCAACCTAAATCAAACAAAATTATTAACTTAAAGCAAACCTATAAATCCCTGGACATTGAAAATATTTGTTCGACCTGAACCAATCCTAAATCAGTAAACATAAAAAAATATTTCTTTAACTTAAACCAACCTAATTATTTATTTAAAACTTAAATCAAAATAAAAGGAAAAACCATAACCTTATCGGAATGAAGCAGCGGCGGAAGGCGAGCGACAAACGACATTGAAATGGAACAGCGGCAAGCGGGCGGTTCTTTGTTCGTCACTCATCTCTCTCAATCTCTTCCTCCTCCGGATCTGTAAATGACGGCTCTATTTATGGATCTAGAAGATGGTTTTATAGGGGAACTCTTAATGCCACCCGAAAACGTCGCGAGCTTCCACCTATTCTCGACGCCATTAGTAACACATCAGGAATGTCCTCACAACTCAGACGTGTACATGCACAGTGTAGGGTAAAACACAATAACTATTTAATTGTTTTCTTTTTGCCAATGTCATACATGTAAAATGTCTACAACTAGTGAGGCCGCCAACGCCAACCTTAAGGCGTCGAAAGAGACCCTATCTCTTGACGCCGCATATCCCAACAATCAAGAAGACGTCGGGATATTCCATTTTCTTGTAGTGAAAATATAACAAAATTTAAAATTTCGACAAGATAAACATTAGTCGATAGACACCGATAGAAGTCATTTACGAATGTCTATAATTGATACATACGAAATTTTACTATATTTTGATTCATTCTATATTTGAAAATGCCCTAAAAAATAAGTTCTCAGTTTATCCTAAAGTACACATTAAGCCCTCTAGATAATTTGATGTAATTTTAGTCGGATTTTGTTTTTCCAGTCGAGATATTAGTATTATATGGAAGGTTTTCTGTTTTTCTTTTTTTGCTTTTCTGGTATGTTAGTAAATGAAAAAAGTTATGAATGTTCATGCTCATTGATATGAATGTTAGCATAAATGATGTTCTAATGATAATTATTGTGATATGAACGTACAGTTAAGCTTGTCCTTTTATGTGATTGAAAATTGTATTAGCAAGCACGGAAATATGGTGTGATTTTACGAGGGATATCACGTGTTACATAAAATCTCAAACATGAAAAACTAATGCACGACAAATTCGAGTGAAAAGGCACTTGACGTGGTTAATTAGTATGAGAACATATGATACACGCACAGTGTCACAATCGTAACTTCTCAACACGATTGTGCGGCACTTGCTTAGCTCAATCAGCAAGTCAGCCGTTCGATAATCGGAATCCGCGGACAAACTCGCGGTATGACGTAGCCTCCCTCCCCGTTCTTGGGAAAATGTTTTTATAAAACGGGAAAGAGAAAGTAAATAGTTGAAAACGTCATAAAGAAAGCATTGAAGACTGTCAATTGCAAGGAAAATAACTCAGCATGCAAAGAGTGCGACAAGGCTTGGGCGGGGGTCGGACTGTTCATGTACCCCCTATAGTACATATTGAGAATTTTGGCCTTGGCAGGCTTGCATATGAAAAAGCCGAAATGTCACACTATGACTCGGCGACACCTAAACGAAAGAATTAACCTAAACTACTTTCAAGACATAAAGATAAAGTAATTTGGGGGTATTCGAGCATACCACCAACGGTAAATAATACGTTGGACAATTATGCCCCTGACATTCTCCCCCACTTAAACGGTTGACGTCCTCGTCAACTGGCGAAGCTGGAGCTCTTCGGTCTCCTGCGTCCATGCTTCAAAATCTTCGACAGGTCTTCCACTGGTTACCTCCACGAGGGCTTCTTCCGCTTCACCAGGAATTTATGTATCTCCCTCGTGGGCCTTCTACAGGTCCTTACTCTGTCAGCAAGGCCTTCCTCGACTTCTCTGTCTTCCTCCAGGTCCAGGTTGACAGGCAATCGTACGGCGTTGTTGCACCGTCACTTGAAAGCTTGGTCATCCCCTCTAACTCGTGGGGGCATCGCTTTTGATCTCCCCTCTCCTCCGTCGGCCTTGAAGCTTCTTCTAGGCACACTTGAGCGATGTTGGCCATCTGTTCACATTCTTCTCCAACTCGGTGGACTTGAGGGCGGTTCCCTAGACAAGGGCCATCAGCGATGAGCGGCAATACAGAATGCCTCTTGTTTTCAATCTCAAACGGACATTTCTTGATCGGCGAGTCGGTCTGAGCACTATAACCGAATTGGGTTGCCTTCAGCAGTTGAACCCGATTCTCTTGTCTGCCATCAACACAATGATGCAGCTGTTCTGCGAGCACACAACTGAGTTGCTCGGCTTCGACTTCAGAAGTCTTGGTCGCCCTGACGACCCCAAGACTTGGCCCCTCGATCATGGCTTGCTTTGAACCATTGAAGGCGACCTGACACTCGAGGTTCTCGCCCCACTGAGTGTCTTCTTCTCTCGACGACTCATCTTGGTGGAACTCCCCCACTTGAATCAGCACGCTCACCTGGCCCTGCACAGAACAACACTTTCCTCCCTTGGCATCAGTAAGACCCAGCGGCGCCACGGGGAACTCGTATGCTTCATGCCTAGTGACAGAATCTTTTTCGAGTCCCTTTGCCTTCGTTGTTCTTACTCGACATTGCCTCGGTCGGTCGTCTGACTTTGGGCGATGCTTCGCTCCACATCGGCAGTCCACCCACCTCGTGAGCATGGGGAGTGGACCTTTACGCCGGACCGCGAGCTTACTCTGGGTACGACGGTCAACACACTGTTGTGGGCTTCTGTCCTTCTTCATCAGGGAAAGGACGCGGGCTCCATACGGAGCTTGTACAGGTATACTGCACCCTGTACTCGATAACATCTCTGACGGTTTCCGAAGTTTGGTTAACTTCGGCGGCGCCATGCGATAAGCATTTTTCGCATGCGCGTTTGCCTCTGATGGCGACTCTACCCCATTGTCGGTTCTCCTCCGCATCGACGAGGACTTGGGCCATCTACTTGGCATCACACCATGGCACTTCTCTGGGACACACAGAGTGTCTTTGGGGACTGTCTCCCCCGGCTTTTCCAACGCCCCAAGCAGGATCTCCACGGACAGTGATTCCTCTTGGGCGCGACTCTCGTCTAGTTGCATGGCCGATATCATTCTGAACCCGTTAGGCTGTTGAATATCTGCTTGCACTACCGTAGGGAAGGATCCAGTAATCACTAGACATTTGGCTGACGGCATTGGAATGACTTGATGTTCAAGGAGGAACTCCATTCCCAGCACTACATCAAAGTCGTCCATCTTTACAACCACAAAGTCTACAGGGCCTCTCCATCCTCCCAACTTTGTCGTCGTTCGCTTCACCAATCCGACGATAGGTAGGGCAATGGAATTCACGGCTTTCATCTTTCCTGAATCCCTCTCCCAACGGAGCCCTAGACGCCTGGCTTCTGCCTCTGTAATAAAGTTGTGGGTTGCACCAGAATCAACCATTGTGCTCTTAGTCTGTTTTTGGTTGATCCAGGTGTCAACATACATTAGGCCCCCTTTTGTTGGTACGTGTCTCTCCCCTGACTTTTTCTGGAGAGACGACATGTACTTTATGGCCCCAATCCGAGTCTTCTCGCCTCCATCTACCAGGTCCGCTTCGTCCTCAGCATGATTTGACTTATCGTCTGAGTCTGCAATTAGTGAGGCCTGAAACGCATGGAAGTCGACTTTATTCGGGCATTCTCTTGCCATGTGTGACTTACCACATATGTAACAACTCAGGCGGCGCTTGGGTGGGCTTTGATTATTCGGCCTTTGCCATGTGTTATCTGTGTTTGACTGGTGAGATTTTCGGTCTTTACCAGTGTATTCGTCTCTCCTGACAGTTTTGGGAGAGCTCGGGCGACCATCCCTGTTCCTTCTTGGCGGGGAACTTTGGTTACGTCTCGCATCTTGAGAGTCACTTGTCAGATCGAACAACCGTTCGGCTGCTGCATATGCCGACGTGAGGTCTTGGACCCTTTGTTCATACAACTTGGCCCTCGCCCACGGTTTCAGCCCTTCGACAAAATAGAAAACTTTGTCTTTCTCTGACATATCCCGGATGTCTAGCATTAACCCTGCGAACTGCTTCACGTACTCCCGAATCTCCCCAGTGTGTCTTAGATCGCGTAATTTTCGCCGAGCCAGGATTTCCACATTCTCGGGGAAAAATTGCGAGCGGAGTTCTCTCTTCAGAGCATCCCACGTATCTACAGTGCAACGTCCTTCCTGTATGTCTACGTATCGGGACCTCCACCACAACTTTGCATCTTCAGACAGATGCATCGTTGCCAACGTCACTTTGGCTTCTTCGGCGACAGTGTTCGTAGCCTTGAAGTACTGTTCAAGGTCGAAAACGTAGTTCTCCAGGGCCTTAGCATCTCTTGCCCCACAGAAGGGCTTTGGTTCTGGGACTTTTACTTTGCTAACCGAAATTGCTCCTCCAGCTGGAGCTTGGTTAGCCATTGCTCGCATCGTGAGACTCAGCCTTGCGTTCACGTCTGCGATTTCATTCCTAACGACATCGAGGGTGACTCTAAAATCCTCCGACATGCCGTTTATCATCTCTAATAGTGTCTTCTGAGCGTTATCCAGCTCGCCGACACGTTCTTCCATGTGGGCAGCAAAGCCTGAGGAACTCTCCCCACGCTCGTAGTTAATAGTTCTTCTGGCGTTGGTGTTTTCTTCTAGGGCGTCGACCCTTGCCAACAACTCTTGTATTGGCAACCCTTCGACACGGCCAGCTACCGCATCGATCATGTTAGTTTTCTCAGAAATTTCTTCGACACGAGACTCCAAGTAGCGGATGGAGTCGGGGACTTCGACTAGGTAGAGCATCTGCTCTTCTATCTCTACTAGTCGGTCTCTCTGGGCCTTGCCCGATGGATTTGACGACAACATGCTTCGGTGTACTCGTCAATTAGCCAATTTGGCTCTGATACCACTTGTCACAATCGTAACTTCTCAACACGATTGTGCGGCACTTGCTTAGCTCAATCAGCAAGTCAGCCGTTCGATAATCGGAATCCGCGGACAAACTCGCGGTATGACGTAGCCTCCCTCCCCGTTCTTGGGAAAATGTTTTTATAAAACGGGAAAGAGAAAGTAAATAGTTGAAAACGTCATAAAGAAAGCATTGAAGACTGTCAATTGCAAGGAAAATAACTCAGCATGCAAAGAGTGCGACAAGGCTTGGGCGGGGGTCGGACTGTTCATGTACCCCCTATAGTACATATTGAGAATTTTGGCCTTGGCAGGCTTGCATATGAAAAAGCCGAAATGTCACACTATGACTCGGCGACACCTAAACGAAAGAATTAACCTAAACTACTTTCAAGACATAAAGATAAAGTAATTTGGGGGTATTCGAGCATACCACCAACGGTAAATAATACGTTGGACAATTATGCCCCTGACACACAGCGCCCTCTTTGAATGGTATGTGCCACGAAAATTGTTAGAAAAGGCTCGTGACAAGAAAATCCGCCCTTAAGTGGCCTAGTGATGAAGAGACTTTTGCACGAGAAAATCAGTATAATACATATGCAAACAGCATGAGAAAGGATTGTTATTGAAAGATAATAGTTTGCAAAATAGTTTTAAGATTTAAATATCTCAATAACCCAATTATTTCGTAGAAACTTTTACCTGAATTAATGAAATAAGTTTAAGGAAACTAACACCCTTGAACATCGTCTTTGTCTCTTAAATTCTAGTAGTTGTCTTTCACTATTTTTAAAATCAAATAATTTAAAGTCCAATCCTTAAATAAAATCGAATTAATTTTGGGAATCAATATTTTTCCATCCCACCATAATTATTTTCTTTTGTGAAGTAATCGGCTTTTGTGAAGCAATTGATTTTTGGTGAAGAACAACTATAAATTACAACATAAGAAGAGAAGAAAAAGAAGGATCGGGAGAATAAGAAGGATTAGAAGGAGGAGGAGAAGAAGAAACCCAGAGATGAAGTGCCGAAGAAGATGGAATCAATCAATTCGCATGTGAAGTACAAAATGTAAAAGGGATAGGTTGGGAGGTGTTAAGAATAATTATTAATTTGTTCAACGTGAGGGCTTTTTTATTTTCTTTTTGCCACATGTTTGTGATTTTTTCTATCGGTAACAACATCTCTAAACAAAAGTAACTTTGAAGGTCTACCGCACATAATATTTATTTTAAAAAATTATTGAACGTACATATATTAAGATTGGATGGTTACAAATACATTACCAAAAAAAAAAAAAAAACTTTGGTGCATATCACCAAAATGCACCTATATATTTATGCATCATAAGTTCATCAATCACACGAAAAAAATAAAAAGATAGTCCAAAATTCACGTGGATAGTAGTGGTTTATCTTTACAAAATGAACATAGATACATTGTAATCTTTTACTATATTTTATACCTATTTTAATTAATTTTGTAATATTTAAAAATAGAAGAAAAACATTTTAAAAAATAAAAAATTATTAAATTATTATAAAATATATCAAAATTCATCCAAATCTATCGATCAATTTTATGATTATTATTATTTTGTTATAATTTATAAATAGTTTTTTTTATCGATACATAGCCATTAAAAGAAGGCATTTCATCTATTTTATATTCACCCGTCAAAATTTAAAGCTCAAATAATTCCAATCTAACATTAAAACAATAAAGTCAATTAGAGAATGATGAGATAGAGAAATCACGTTTGCGCTCCTTCTCAACGTGCTCTCAACCTCTCACTTTGACTCTCTACATATATACATTTCTCATAAACAAACCGCAAATATTCCCAATCCACAAATGGAGAACACACGCATACGCCGACCAAAATCCCCCGCCCTTCCTCCACCGCCGTCTCCCGGCAGCAAAAGCCGCTCCTCCGCTGCCATAACCCTACCTGAGAACAACTCATGTGCCGCAAACACAAGCCAACGCTCAACCATTCACCGATCAATATCAGTGACAAAGTCAAGAACTAAGAACAAGGATGAAGAGAATTTAAACCCCTTGAATTGTAAAACCAAGGCAGGTTTTACCAAGTTCTTGAAGTCCTCCCCTGCGACTTCCCCGTCTGCATGGGCACTGTCACCTGGCCGGTCCTTGGGCTCTTCCTTTGTTTTGTCTCCGCTGACGACGGTTGAGCGCGCGGTGACAGATGGACGGAGAGGAAAACTAGGCAGTCAACGAAGTAGTGCAGTGAGCGGAGTTTTGAGGTTTTTTAAACCAAAGAAAGCGGCAGCGATGATGGAAGCAGAGGAGCTTCATCGGTTTAGGATTTTGCAGAATAGGTTGTTGCAATGGAAGTATGTTAACGTTAGAGGTGAGACTTCCATGGCTAACGTTAAAACCTTTGTTCAGGTATTTACTTCTTCATTTGTTTTGCTTTTATTTTGAGAAATTGTTTTTTTTTTTTTTTTTTTTTTTTTTGTATAGTATATAATGTAGCTTTAAAAAATCAAAAGTTTATGTAACACAATTTGTGTTTGATTAAAGAAAAAGGGCGATTTTCCCCGAGCATATTCTATCAAATACAGTCATTGAATTTTGTTATTCTCTAAGTTGTTTTTGTCATTTATAATCATTTTAAAAAAATAAAACTTATTTTCTCCTATTTTCAATCATTTTCATCTCTAGCATAATTATTAGTCAAATTAAAAAAAAAAAAAACTCGTAAGAGATGACAAAGTTGGTAAGATATTTATAACAAAATCTATGAGTTCTTAGAAAGTTTTTTAAAAACTTTTTTTTGGTTAGTTTTCAAAATTTGGGTTCTTTATTTTAAAATAGGGTAGAGGGATAACAAAACAAAAATAACCATGGTATAAAAAGATGTTTATAAGCTTTATTTTCAAAAACTAAAAACCGAAAAAAAAAATGCACTAACTTACTCTCAAGTGTTTTTTTTTCTCTTTTTGGTTGAGACCTTGATGAACTTGAATGAGGAAATTTTTCCTCGAATATTTTTTTTTAATACAACATCCTCAAATCTTTAAGATTGAAAAACAGTATCAGTTATATTAAGTTAAACTAACTTATCAATATATAGTCACGAATGCCTATTTGCTAGACTCATATCACTAACTAAGGTCTATCGCAGAGTGAAAGATCATAGACGAAGGTGTCTATAAATCATTGATTGTTTGCAGGCTCGTTTAGTTAATTATTATATATGTATTTGTATATTTAGAATAAGGAATATTATAAAATACAGTAGATATAAATCATATTATTTAACTTCATTAACTATATCACGTGATTTTTTTTACACATTCATCGACATACATACATATATATATATATATATGTATATATATCTATATATATATATATATATATAAAAGGTTGATAAGTGAAATAAACATCTATATTGCCGTATAATGATCCATCACTGACGATAGACAATTATTTTTTTCAGCAATAGATCGATTATTAAATTGATCTATTGATGATAAACGTTTATCGCTGATGATAGTTTATATAAATTATATATATTGATTTTTTTAAGTTACCTTATTTGCAAATTATTTGTTTGTGTGACATATTTACAAACATTGCAACTAATTAATTTTGCCACTCTCATTACAATTATCTTAATTGTTAAGCCATAAAGAATCTAAAGCAACTAATTAAATGGAACTATATGAAATGAACTTTGATGAATGATATAATTGCATCCATAACATTAACCTATAAAACTCAACTCATCGTGTTATATATTATATTAAATTTGTCTTTACCTATCAATTTAAACTTTTGAGTAAATCGATGATTTACTATGATAATCAGAGCAAATAATTGGTTTAAATAGTCCTTGTGTTCAAACACCTCTCTTTTTTCTCATATTTCAAGCTCATAAGTGAACGAAGTTGTTAAGTAATATATAATTAAATCTGTCCTTAATCATTAGCTTTTGAGTTAATTGATGTATCAGAGCAGGTGGTTCAGGAAAGTTTAATGTGCAAGCCCTTGCTAATGTTATTTCTTTTCCATTAATATTGATTTTCATTTGTTGGATATTTTTCATATTTCAAGCTCACACAAGTGAGGGTCGTGTTAACTTAGGTATTATATTAAAATTGTATTCACCCATTAGCTAGCTTAAGTTTTTGGGTTGAATTGATGGTTTATAAACTTGCTTTTATCTTTTATTTCAATTTAAATATACATTTATCCTGAGGCACATGTTTTCCAAATTACATATTAGAAGTTTGAATTCTCAAACTTTACATGTTATTTGAATTTAAAAACATTTCATGCTTCATTTGTTGTTTTGTTTTAACTTTTTCTTAATTTTTTTTAGTTTAACAATTGAAGGTAAGGAATTAGCCCATGTCAATCTTTGGGTCAATAATTTACTGTTGACTTATCTATACGTCTACACATATAATTCATATCCGAACATACTCAATTGATAAACACTCGTTACTTCATTTCAAAAGTGGATGTTAGTTAATACTCCTCTAGTTCAACTAAAATATTTTCAACACAAAAAAATAATGACAATAAAGATAATAAGGGATAAATAGTAATGTGGGGCGGGGTTTGTTTTGGTGACAGGACAGAATATTCAGTGTGTGGCTTCATAACTTGAGAATGAGAAATCAGATTTTAGAAAAACGAATTGAAGTTGAGAAGTTGAGAAAGGAGATCAAATTATACAGAATAATCTTCCCTCAAGTTAGTCTCCTGAAGCAATGGGCCAAGTTAGACAAAAGAAACCAAGAATCAGTTGGCAGTTTAGCCTCTCTTCTTTCTACATTCTCACTCAAACTCCCTCTACTTCATGGAGCCAAGGTAATTAGTTAACTTGCTAAAAAATTACTCCACCTACAATTTGATCTTTTTAAATTCTTCATTTTTAAATATAAAAAAAAAGTAATTATTTTTGCCTTTGTTGCTACATATATATACAAATATATATGTCAAGTCATTATTTTGTCCAATTAATAAGTCAAGTTATTATTCAGTGATTAGCAGAAGGGCATTGATATTGTGAGTATTGAATTGGATTAAATTAAATACACAGATTGACACAAAGGCTTTTCAACAAGCATTGAGCATGGCCATGGAGGTGATGGCCAAACTAGAGGCAATGATCACCAAACGCACATCCCAGGTTATGCATCTCTCTTCTTAGCTGTAATTTAACACTACAACCACGTCACAAGTTTTCAATCATTTATTCATTTTTTTTGGGTAAAAAGTACAAATCCTAATTGCATGCAAAATTACACTTTCAAACTTCAAGCCACGAGTTTCGGGATGGATTAATTATAGTCAACTTAATTTATCTTTGTTTTCTTTCCTTTTTAATTCCGTAAAAAACTATAGCAACTGGAGAAAACGCTGTACGTGCTAACGGAGCGGTTAAGCATATTTAAAGAACAGGAAGAATGCTTGGAAAAGCTGGAGGAGGCTGTATGTTCGGTCATCACTTTACTGGTATTTTGTTTTTTTGGTTCAATCCATTTGAACTCCTTTTTTTCCCCACCAGTATCTTTACATTGCCAACTTCTATTTTCATACAGGCGAAGGAGAATAGTATTAGAATCCAAGTCATACAAGCAACAAATTCTACCATGAAGGATCATCCTTTTCCTACTTGTTAAGATTTACTAATTTAATTGTACATGAAAGGACAATTTGGGTTTTTTTTTTTTTAATTATAGTGACTGCTGTATAATTATCTCTTCGTTGTTATTAATTTCAGTTTTTGAGCAACTCAAATTACCTTCTTAAACTTACAATATCAATGCAATTAAGTCCTAGTGCCATATACTTTATTGATGCACTCATGGGTACAAATGGAATCTATTAATGTCTATCAATGTTAAAATATGAAATTTTTTCATATTTTGTAAATATTTTCAATATTTTTGTTTCTATTTTTATTTTTGTTAAAAAAATTGTAAATAATAGTAAAGTGGGCAAAATATTTACATTTTATGTCAAAATCAATAATAGTGAATTTTTGTTTTTTTAGCACAATTTTATTATTATTCTTAAAAAAACCTTTAAACTATAATGGACAATAATTTTAGAGATAATGATGAAGTGCGTAATAACACTTAAAAAAATTACACATGTAGTAAAGTCTATACATACTCTATACAAAGGTGAATAAAGCTTTCAAACAAATCAATTGGGCTTTAAAATCCAGAGGTGGGAGCAAGAAAAGGCGAAAATGGTGGAGAAGGTTTTTCGTAGCTTTGGAGATAGAAAAAGTGATATGAGGCATCATCGTTAAGTGGGTAGAGTCACCTACTGTGCCAGGTAGTACTAATCATCCTTCCTGAGCTCAGTCCTGAAAAGAAATAGGTAATAATGTTGCTTTGCAGTTCAATCCACTAGTAATTTGGCCTATAGACAGAAGATCATAGGAAATTTGGGGTGCATGCAACACATTATGTAAGGTTAATCTTCAAAAAGAGAAATTTGCCCCTTCTCGACAATAGGAGCCAAGGAGCCATCTGCAATCCTTATTTTCTCATTTCCAGCACACGGAATGTAAAATGCTCAGAGAAAACTCGTCACATGATCTGTGGCACCAAAGTCCAGGATTCAGGGGTTCTTCCAATCAATACTAATAAGACTGAAGGACTAAGATATATCTGTCTGAGCAATGCTCCTAGTGTAGTCCGATTGGAATCCCCAAGTGGATGAGAGGGGATGGCAAAATCACTGACATTAGCTTGCGTTGGGTTCTGTTTGTCATTGTTAGAGCATCTCTTACCATCGGGGGGACGACCATGTAACTTCCAACACTGCTCCTTGGTATACCACTGTTTCTTGCAATGCTCACAGATAGGGATTGGTTTCCCATTATGCCTCTCACTATCATGAATAGGAGACTTCGCAGTGAAGGTAGCAGAATCAGTAGCGGGGTCGTTAGACTACTTGTGAGACCTGTACCTAAGATAGATGGGTGAAAATTTGACTAAGTGTTTAGAGAAGGCGTTTTAAAAGGAAGGTTGCAATGAGAAGCGGACATTTGAGTTAGTTTGTGATAAAGTAAGACGACGTGTTAAGACATTCGATGTTTAAGTACCATGTGGCGTTTGAAGTTCTTCGTAAAATAGAGCTAGCTGAGGAAGATGTCTAATCTTGATGTGATACGGGTTTACGTCTAAGGTTAAAAGCTAAGCATGTTTAAGATGAACATGAAGCTTGCACGTGTACCACTAAGAACAGGAGCTGGCGACTTATTAAGAGATTAAGGATGACTAATCCAATTTGGGATTAGTATAAATAGAGGAAGAAGTTAGATTATTAAGGGGGTTACTCTGGGAATCTGAAGGAAAAAGTCAAGTGCTAAGTTGACCCTAGGCAAGAAGAAGAGGTGAACAAGGCGTTTTGTGTTGTTGTGAGTGATTTCTTCTTAAAAGAGCTTGTTTATGTTAAAAGGCTTTCTTTAAGGTTCTTACTGATTTGAAATGATGTTTATTATTTGAATGTTTTAAAAAGATTTTGAAAGGAAGTTTATGTTATGTTCAAAGTATGTTTTATAGGAACGTAAAACGAAATTGTGTTAAAACTATTAGTCTTCTCCCTATTAATGAGCTACTGTTATGTGCACATAAGGAATAAAGACTGCCATGTAGAAAATGACTGCAATATGATATGAAATAATGTTGTTTGTGAAAGGTATTCCAAAAAGGGTTTTCTTAAAATTTTCTCACCAAGTCTTTTGACTTCCCCTCCCCCAAAAAAATTAAAAGATCTTACCAAAAATGCGACCTCTCTACTATCCCCCACCTCAAAAACCCACAAGTTTTTGATACATGCCCCTCAATTGAGATAATCTCTTCACTTTGGTGTAGAACTAGATTTGGATCCATCGGCGTTTCTCCAAGTCTATACCCTACACTTCCTCTTTAAAGTGTAAAATATATTTTCTTTGAGAAATTAGAGTACAATTTTTGGATTGGTCAGCTTCTGTGGCTAAAAAAAGTTCTCAAATTGAAGTAGTTCCTTTTATCAATTTAGTCTATCTCAATTACGCTTGAGAACTCTCCTTGTTTATGATCAACTCCTAACAATCATAAGAATAACCCCAGTGACAAATTGATAAACAAAGCTAAACAAGTTTTGGTAGAAAATATGATCGATGATCATAAAGAAAAGAGAACTTGTTTCTATCTTTAAGATTTCAAACTCTCTGTTATCTAACTAGTTCTAAACATGCATTCTAAATACAAGAATATTTTAACTCTAAGGGAAATTTTCATTCAACTTAACTTGTTTTTAAATGAGAAAATACAACCGTAATTATGGTAAATGAAACGACACCATGAAAGGATACAAAGTTTCACCTAGTCTAAATTCAGGCAACAACCCTTCAACTACATACTTGAATCTTCGTCAATGAAGATACATGAAACAAATAGGTAGATAATGCATTAAGAATGTGGAAGGACCTAAATTTTAGTGGTTTTCTTTTATGGAGGTAAATATTATTTTTTTTTTCTATTTTTGAAAGAACCCCGAGGATTAAATAGCATGCAATTTATTTTTTTAAGTACTAGTTTGAGTACATAATGTTTTATAGATTTTACACTGTATCCTATCCTTTTTCTTTCCTTCAGATTGGAGCGTAAAGGAAATAACATTGTTCTGGGAGAATTCTTGGAGTTCAGAGCGAAAAAAGAAGATATGCAGGCTTTAAGAGAGATTAGAAGATCAAAAGTTAGTTGCATACTCATCCAGAAGATCAGAAGGATCGGATTTGGTAATATTCAAAACCATTAGTCTTCAGGCATATAACACATATTCTTAACTGGTAGTATTAGCAAGCACACAATTGTTGTGATTTTTTCCTTCTCCACTTTTTTTTTTCCTTGAATTATAAGTTGTCTCTGTTTATGTTTGTGCCTAATTTGCCCCAAACTTCTAAAATATTAATTTAATTTGATTTAAAATTTGTGTAAATTTGTAATATACTTGGCTTCCCTGGGGATAATACATTCACACAGTAACTCATTTTTGTAGAATTGGTTTTACCTCTTTAATCATATCTATAATCTGATCCACAGTACTCCGGCATCAAATTTCTGTCTTTCTTCAAATTTCTCTTTTGTAAATTGCAGTTCCTTCAAGATTTCGAGTTTTATACTCCACCCGGGATTATCGAAACAATGGGGCCTCTGCTTCTGAGTGGAAGGAAGTAATAGTAGGATCTAGCACAATGGTAGTATTTCAGATGGAATATTCTTCTAAAGTTCGAAAAGTCAAGATCTCTTCAATCGTATCTCTATCATTGAGTGCCTGAAGTCTGCTCACTATTGAAACTTTTAAAATTTTGATCATGACTACCAAGATAGATTTGTTCAGTTGAGAAGAAGACTGTTATGTACTTTTCTTTTTGTTTCTTCTTACCTATCTATCTGTATAGCTATATATATTTTGTCCATTCACCCTTCAATGCGTAAATGTTTTTGAAAGTTGTATATATGATTTTTATATGCATTGGGGTCATTTATGATCTTAATAATACATATTTGATTTATGTATAAAATGGTTATTTGTATCGTTACTATTTGAGTGAATTGATGCCGACTTAAAATTTTGTATTTCTTTGTGTATTATAGGTATAATTATCAATAAGTTCAAGAGTGGTGGAATACTTTTTGGTTCGATAGATGTGTTATGAAATCAACCATCAAAGAAAGTGAGAAAATGTTAATGTAGAGAAATCGATACAAAAATTGGTATAGTTAACAGTGTGTTTGCTACACAACAAAGATTAATTTTATAAAGTCATCATATAATACAAATTGCAAAGACAGACAATAGTGTTTATATGAGTATAGACTCTGGAACTTAGTCATTCGGAGCTCTAGATGTGGTTGGACTTGAATGTTTTGGTTTTAAAACGTGGATATTTTTATTTGTTTGATTTTATTTAGTGGCTAGGTTAGGATGTTTTCACCACTTTTGGAGTATTCTTAGGACTTGGATTCTTTTGGAAGAGATACATTTTTGCTAATAAATGAAATAAAATGAATAAATAGTAATTTTTTGTTTTATTATTTTAGTAGATATCTCTCTCTACCTTTCCCTCGATATATTCTCAAGTCTTGGCAAAGAATATATCCTAAAATCGAATAAATTGTTTTATTATTAGAAAAAGATTGAGAACAAGTTCTGACTTTTAATTTTCTGTTATTGAAGAAAGGAAAAACTAAAACATGCCTATTGCATTTAAAAGAAGAAAAAAAAGACCGAAAGAAAATTGAGGGATAAGTTGAGGGAAAAAGTAGATTGAGATATATTTTATTATAGAGTGAAGAATGTTAGAGGGAGGGTGACTTACGGAGGACACAAGTGAACATTTTAGACCTATATCAGATGGTTGTGATTTTTTTTTAGTATTATTGTAATTTGACAATATCATCATTGTTTATCTTAAATTACTATTTCACAAATAAAGATGAGCAATCATTATATTCACAAATGAGAAGAAAAAGTGAAAATAAAAAGAAGGAAGTGAAAGAAATGATCAATGTTATGATAATACTAGTATTTTAATAATCTTGGTGTTATGATAATATATGTTTAGAGAAAGGATTATGATAGGTAATGTTATGATAGTATGCGTTTAAGAGAATGATTATGGTAGATAATGTTATGATAGTTTGCGTTTGAAGAAAAATTATGATATATAGTGTATGCGTTTGGGAGAAGTGCCCATCAGATAAAAATTAGTTTCTCCCTAATTGACTTACAAGGAGGTGTGTGATGTTTTGTTTATTTTAACTTTGTTTTATGTTTCACTTTTTCCAATACTTAAATTTTCACAATGTATATTTACATATATATATACATATATATACACATATATATACATATATATACACATATATATACATATATATACACATATATATACATATATATACACATATATATACATATATATACACATATATATACATATATATACACATATATATACATATATATACACATATATATACATATATATACAGATATATACATATATATACATATATATATTGAATTCTATAATATAATAAAATTTGTCAAACTGATCATATTGCAGATATTGTTATATACTTTTATTTTTTCCAAAATTGTTACTATTATAGTTACTGATACACATTTTGTTTAAGGTACCTTAGTGATTGATTATTAAATTTTGAAAATTAGAAAAAAAAAATATAAACATTTATTAACATGCGAGGCAACAAGGGCTCTCTTACAAGCACATCTCCACACATCTCCACTTTTATTTAGATACGCAATATATATATACGTGTGATAAGAGAACTTTATTAAAAAAGAAGATGGCTTGATGTTCAAGTTGCACACTACAGTCTACACATGTGATGAGCCAATATCAGACTGAAAGCTAGAAAATGCATCTGCAAGCTCCATGGCATCTTGAACCCTTAAACGAGTTCCCTGTTGCCCGACCACTCTGGCCGCAATTTTCGCTGCAAATGTTCCCATTTCTTTCAAATCTGAGACTCCCTGCAAAATACCGTACAAAATACCTGACGCATAGGCATCTCCAGCGCCACAAGTGTCGAGAGGTACGCATGGACAAGGTGGGATATATACTGCTTCTCCTTTGACACCTATGTATGAACCTCTGTGCCCATCCGTGACCGAGACAAGCGGAACAAAATGACTCAGATACCTTACAGCTGATATAGAACTTTCCTTGGAGTCAAAATGACATAGAGCTGCCGCTTCTTCATGGTTTGCAAAAACAATATCCGCAAAGTTTCCAACAATTTCCCTGATATAGGTAAACGAAAAACACATTGTTTGTGTTATCCTCCTAGCATACGACATGAAATCATAAAGAGAGTTTAAAAAGAGAAATTTACCAAAAATCGTCAAAATGTCTTTCGATGCAGGAGACGTCTGAAGCTGTGACTGCAACTAGAGCACCGCTTCGGTGTGCTTCCTCGCATGCTTTTTGAATCGTTTTAATTGTATCAGGCAGTTCAAATAAATACCCTTCAACTACAAGTACATTTGTCTTGCTAATTACACTAGCTAACGCTGGACTATAATTCACAGTGGAAGATGTACCCTGAGATCAAATAACAAATCCAGAACTCCTTTTAATTTTTCTACCATGTATCATTTACAATACCAAAAAATAAAAGTAAAAAAAAAAAAAAAAACGTAAGCACTAAAAAGTCTTCACAAGTGTACAAGCTCTAGAAATAAGAAAAAGGATGTTATACTTGAATACACGAGTTACTACAGTTCGATAAACGTTCCAACCATGTTGAGAATAGGTCATCTAAAACTGATTTCAAAGTAACCATTTCTAGATTGGAGATTTATGTTTTTCTCACATGTGGTGTGGCTCTGGAAAAGAAGTTCAAATAAACGTTTACCTGATATGCAAGCATTGTTCGCTGGGCATCAGGGGTAGTAAGAACAATGACTGTTCCTGTTGTCCCATCCTTGACGGGAGGAGAAAGAAAATGTACATTCGCACGACTTAGTTTTGACCTATGAAACAGATTAAAGCATAAAAAGTTATTCTTATAGCGTGTATTCAGTTTGATAGCAAAAGGAGAAGCATTCAACAAATAATTTCCTATAAAAAAAATTTGGCTCAGAAATTCCGTTGTTGTACTGCTTGCTAGGGACCCTCCTATAAGTCGACAGTTTAAGACTTTTTTTCCATCAATCTATCAGTTTTAAACTAAAACATAAATGTACAAAATCAAGTCTCATTGTCTATAGTTTCAGAAATGAGGGTGGGCAGTATATATCTCTAAAAAGTGATATCAAGAAAGGGAAAGGGAAGAATATTATATCATTCTGAAACAAGACTTATAAATTGAACTTAAACTAGAGCCTGACCTGTAGAAGCTGCCCAATGGATCACTCCCTATACTACCAGTCATAGCTACATTGAAAGTAGGGCCTTTCATGGGTCTAATACCCAGCCTTGCCAAGGCCACCAGGCTGTTCGAAAGAGATCCGCCAGCAGCCGCCTTATAGCTGCGACCGTCCATTGCCCGCAATACTCTACCTCTTTCCTCATGATTTACAACCTTCCTTATACCCTTCTCTAAACCCAGTTTCTTCAGAAACTCGTCATCTACCATACCAGAAAAATCTACCTAAACACATTGCCACAACAATCAAAGACGCAAGAATTAGCCCAACCATATCAAACAGTTGTTCCAATAAACATTATGATCTACAAAATTCTGTTGAGATCGATGTGACAAGGGTTTTCGAATTAAGTTGTTCAAAATCAAAACTCTTACACTATATAAACAATGTATACAGTAATACCGTAAAATACTCAATCAAAAGTTATTCCAATTCATTTCCTTGAACCAAGTACATCAATACAATACTAATAATCATTTCCTTGAACCAAGTGCCACGGCTCAATACAATACTAATTTGTACAGTATGTTAAATCAGAAAGTTATCAGAGTATGTTAATAGAATGGAACACCACCAAAAACCCGAAAAGGAATCCGAAGAAATTAGTTGAAGAAAAAGAAAAAGAAATGGGGAAATTACCATAGCTTGACCAAGCCCCAAGACGTCCCATCTGTCAGGCAAACGAGAAGAAGAGGGATTAATGTCATGGAGATGTTCAATTCCGACCAGGAGATCCTCATCAGAACCATTCCCTTCATCATCTTCCTCTTCTTCCTCACTACCACTAGAAAACTCCCCTGTGCCATAGCCGCTAAAAACACGACAGGAAACGAAAGCGTTGAAAGAATCGAAGCCTCCGGCCATTGAAGAGAATCTGCATCGGTGAATGAAAGTGAAAGAGAGGGAAGAAGGTGAATATGAAGAAGAAGAAGAAGAAGAGGGAGAAGGAAGAGAAGGAATAGGAGTGAAATTAGGGGAAGAGAGAGGTGGAGAAGAAAAGGGAAGCTGAATTTGAGGAAGAGAAGAGATGGGAAAATAGAGAGACATAGTGGGAATGGGAAATCAGTTAAGCCAATGGATTTGAAGCGAGTGGTGCTGAATGGGAATGGGAATGGGAATGGCAAAAATGGCAGAACTCAGCTTAGCCACCCACCGCTCCATACCCATTTCCTCACCATTTTGGCTAATTTTATAAAGAAACAGTTGGGTTCTTCTGTCCAGATAACAATCTCAATGCCTTCTGAATTGAAATCCTCTTCTTTCATTATTCTAAACACAACGTGGACCTTGCAGGATTCCTTCATATCGCTTCACGGCATTTATTTTCTTATCTTTGACTTTCCATCACGGTTGAATTACAATTTTTCTTTTGGACTAAATTATAAAAGATGCTTCAAAAGTTTGTTGTATGCCTCTAAATTACTCAAAAATTTTCAAAGTTTAAAAAAGATTTCTTTAACTTTAAAAATGATTCAATACCTAATTAGAAAACGTTAAAGGTTTGTTTAAACAAATATTATCTAACATTGAAAAGTTTCATAAATATTCTTCTAAATTTTACACCTAATTTACTAGCACTCAAAATAAAAACGCCAAAATTTTAAGTTAAAATCAAGATTAATTTTCATAAATATCGACAAAATATGTACGGTGCGTATAACAAAATCAAAAAGCCATGAACGAACCATTTTTTTTTAAATATTTCAGGTTTAAATATTCCAGATTTTCCTTTTCATCGTCTTTCTTCTCTTTCTCTTCATTTTTCCTTTCCATAGTCCATTTTTCTTTTATATATTTTTTGAAATACTGATCTTGTTTTTCAATCAATAAATCTTGTATTACTTGCTTCGTATACCAAATATAAAAAATCTTGAAAAAAATAATTTGAGCCCGAAATAGGACCGTTTCCAAATCTAAATGATCGGGTGCAAACAAGAATCTTAAGCTTAGATTTGGCTACTCAAATCTAAAAAAGTAAAAATATATATATAAAAAAGATTTGGCTACTCATAGACATATGTAAGGTGTATAAAAGGAATTTCGAAAGAACGTGTATAAAGAAATCTTAAAAAAAATCATTTAGATTTGGATAGCCAAATAATCTAAACGATCATATAACCAAATCTAAACGATTTTGGTATCAAATATATTATGTATACGTGCGCGAGTGCCAAATATATTAAGTGCAAGTGCCAAATTAATCGAGTGTTGACGGGCATTTTTGGTCTTTTCCATTGTAGGTCGGCGGGTCTTTTTCATATTCGAAATTGTTTTATAGAGGGTAAATATTTTGTTTCGTTATATTTTTTAAAAGACCCCTAATTTAAATTCACATAAATATGTCGATATTTCATATTTTCATGATATTTATAAGAGATTTATAAGAGTGTTTTTAAAAAATATAACAAATCGGTAAAATCTTTACATTGTATAGAATAATTTTGAAAACGAAAAAAAGCTCATGTTGGAAAATACTGAAAATGTCATAGTCAACATACGATTAATCGGCCACACGCACGCGTGTAATTCTTCTTCTAAATGATCATGATATGCGATCATGTAGGAAATGGTACAAGATCTTGTAGGTAGTATCAACACCAGCTACACACACGCGTGTATTTCTTCTTCTAAATGATCATGATATACAATCCTGTAGGAAATGATATACGATCATCGTGTAGGCCGGACACGATACTCAATCGTGTAGTTTTTTTTAATGATGAAAAAAATGATGTGTAATTCTTCTTTTAAATGATCATGATATGCGATCGTGTAGAAAAATAATGCATGATCGTATAGAAAATGATACACGATAGTGTAGTTCTTTTTAACGATGGAAAAATGCTTCGTGGGATTTTTGTTCTAAATGATCATGATACACGATCGTATAGAAAATGTTACATAATCGTGTAGTTCTTTTTAACGATGAAAAAAATGCTTCAAATCTAAATGATTGTTTAGATCATACGAAAGTGATATTTAAACGATCTTGATATTTTGGAAGAGGAGTTGTAAGAAAGAAAATAAAGATGATGAAAGATAGAAAAAGAAGATGAATAAAAATAGAAGAAAGAAAGTTGTAAGAAATCTATATTTTATTTACTCACAAACAGATAAAAGGAGGAGCTGAAGAAAATCTGAAATAAGTAAAAATAGAAGAGGACAAGAGAAGATTAATAAATGACAAATAGCAAAAGGAGAAGAGGAAAGAGAAATGACGGTTCGCAATATTAAGAACAAATCTGAAATTTATGAAAAATTTATACGGGCTTCGTGGACTTTTTGATTTTGTTACATTTAGATATAATTAAGTACTTTATTGTGTTATATTTATAAAAATTAACCCAAGAAATAATTATAAAAAAAATTATTTTGTTTATTTTTTCTATAAACAAGAAAAGAAATAATTATCACATATATAAGTAGATCTTGAAACATGCATTAACAAGAAGAAAAACAAAAACATTGTCAAAGGAGCCCAACATAGAAGTGTCCCTTGCATTGGTCTATATATTATGCACTAGTAGTAAGAATAATGACAAAAACTGAAGAGGTGGAACAAGAAAAAAAAAGGTTGAACATGAAATTCAAGGGGTTGAATATGAATTTTTAATTTTTATTTGGAACTTTACATTTCAATGCAGAAGACAAAAAGAACAGAGTTAAAATGAATAGGAAACAAAAATGGGAATAAACAAATAAACAAGAAGATTGGTTTACATGACAGTCCAACAAGAGGACGTCTTTGGGTTCCAAAGAGCAGGAAGAAGAAACTTCTTGCCCTTAAAGCCAACTGCATTGTAAGCGCCGCCAGTGTGGGGGTCAACGGCAACCTTGCCAGGGTAGCCAGGGGTGGCTCCAGTGCCAAACATGCCTGGGCAGGCGGTGGAGGCCTCGATCATGTTAGCCTTCTCGCCCAGCTGGTATAAGCCTGTAAGATAGGGATTGGTGACGACGGAGGCCAAGCCAGAGGCCAATGCCACGACCATGGCATCCGCCCCGACATCGCCGCTTGGCGGCTTGAGGATGGCACCAGCAGGGCCGTAGTCGGCACGGTGGAATGGCCATGCACAGGCTCCTGGGCACTCCGTCTCTGGGTTCCCAATAATCACGTATGGAATTTTATCAATAACTCCATGCTCTGCGCATTTCCCCATGCAAAGCCCTTCAACCGTCACGTCTCTGGCTCCCACAATCACGGGGATAGCACCTGGCAATCCCACGACGGCGTTTTTGACAAGAATCTTAATGAAATCACGAGTCATAACTTTTCCAAGAGAGTAATTGGGATCCACGTATTGTTTCACAACCTTGACTTTAATTTCGGCAGCCCCTGGAACGTAGGAGCTAACCATGCGCCACCAGGACGAGACTTGTGAACCAGACCCAGCTGGACCTTTTTGATTCAACGACTTCAAAAATGCCCTCAGTGTGTTCTTCTGGATCCGTCCGAATTGCCCGTAGAATACCACCGACAAATCCAGCTTGCCTTTAAGCATCTGCCCGCCGTGGTTATCTAATGCGGTCAATGGATCCGTGTTGGCATCTGCCTTAGGGACACTCACCAACAAAACCAGGAGAAGGGAGATGGCTACTAACCCAAATGGTGAACTTTGAATTCGCCTACAACACTCCATTTTTTTTGTTTTTTGTTTTTTTTTTCTTTAGGTTGATTGTTGTAGTGCTAAATCTTCCTTCCCGTTTCTGACATTTCGGTCTGGTAGGGGATTTTATATGGAGTTGGTGTTGTTGGATAATTGCGTTATAATTGGACAACTATTGGCTTTCCTCTTTTCAGATCCCTCCACTTTTACCGTTTCTATTCTTTTGTTCTTTTTCTTTTTCTATTATTAGTGTCAATTACCATTTAAACGTTCATTGTTTCTTTTCAATATTTTGTTTGGGAGCTTTTATTGTTGTTGGGTAAATCTTAGGTGCTAGTTGGCCAGTACTCTTTGCAGTCTCGGCATGTAGTCAGGTCCTCTTATTTTTACTTTTCGAATTAAAAGTACAATTCAAAAAAAAAAAAAAAATGATTGCATGTGATCTAGATACTTCTCTATCTTCCCACCACACAAAAACAAGGATAAAAGAATAAGTTTTAATCTTGTTTATGTGTGGTGGAGAAATGGAACGTGAACTATAGTATATAGTAAATTTGGTTCAACTAATAACCTAAATGGTCTATAATACATGGATAAAGTTTATGTATTTTGTCTTGGTAACACTATAAACACTACAAGAGACGTGGGTACTCCCGACGCACAAATACGTCGGCGAAAATGCAAAGTACGTCGGGAAAGGATATCCCGACGCCGGGAGATGCGTCGGCATAAAGGCGTCGGGAAAACCTTATTCCCGACGCCGTCTATGCCGACGCATCTCCCGGCGTCGGGAAAACCTATTTTCCGACGTTTTTTTTTCCGACGTAATGAACGTCGGGAAATATTTTTTATATATTTTTTTAAATATTTTATTTTTACTTTTTTCCTTATAATATTTTGCTCAAACATTCACAATGATGTTCGGATTGCTCAAAAAAATTTCGCGACGTTTTGGATTAAATTAATAAATATACAAACACAAATTAAAAAAAATAGAATTAAAATTAATAATACGAATAAGTTGACTACAAGAAAATATAGTTCTCAATATAGAAAAAACATAAACATAAGACCCAATCTCCTAACGAGGTGCGTATGCGCGTCATTCTACACCTTCGGTCCTAAAAATGGTATAAAAATAACTAAGTTTAATACATAATCATATATTGCAAAAACTTAAGAATAATAGAGACATATACGACGTACCGTAGAGCTAGGGATCATGTGGTGGTCCCTGTTGTGCACGAGTTAGGTCTTCAATCATCTTTTTCATAGCTTCCACTTGTGAAGCTAATGCTTGGTGATTTCTATCTTGTACTTCAATCCGTTCCAAAGCTTCATGAAGTTTAGCTTGTAATTCAATCTCTTTTTGTGTAGATTGCGAACAAGATGTCGACGAACTGCTTGCACTTGCCGTTCTGCGGGCCTTCGGCTTGGGTCCCCAACCAAGGCCTTTTGAGTAGCCTGGTCGTCTACCCAACACCTGATCGCATATCTCATCCTCAGAGAGTGGCTGACTACCCTCTGGGGTAGGCTGGGATTGGAGTTCCAGCATTTGATTCTGCAACAAATTTAAAAATTATGTTAGGTAACGCGCAAAAATATATAATAAAAGTGGATAATTAATAAGGGTATAACTTACATGCGCATCCTCGGCGGCCTGCGACACGAATGTCCCAGCTCGAACGTGTGTTTCCCGGAACAATTCCACACGATCGACCGGCTGCCCTCTTCTTTCAGCGAGCTCATACTGTCGTTGTAGAAACGACTTGGACCCGCTACAATGATTGTAAGGCTGCTTCTGTCTAGCAGCCTTGTTTGTCCGTGATTGCTCCTGCATTAAAACAATTATATTGTTTATTTCTTATACATATTAAAACTTGTTATCATAATTAATCATGACAAATACCTGGAATGCACGGCTGATATAATGGTCGCAGAGGAAGTGTCAATCCTCATCACGTCCAACCAATGCGTTTGGTGGGTTGGCACGAGCCTCCTCCGGGTCGCTGTACTTTTTGAAATGTCTATGACAGTCGGCCCGGAACTCTTTAAAGGTCGTGAGCATCTGATGCTCAACAATCCTGTTCATTGCTTGATCATTGAAATCAAGCACAAACAATCGCTGCACATTACAAACATAACACATTAGATTGGTTAAAGTTAGATATATTTCAAATGAAATCATATATAAATGTGTAGTGCATTTAATTACCTGGAGGTCGCCCTTGACGACCTCAATGTATTCTCTCCCAACATCCGCCCATTTAAGACAGCGGACGGGAAATGTCTTTCGCACGCACACGCCTATCGCTTGGCTGAAGCGAACGGCGTGTGGAGAAATAGGCTTCTCCACTCCAGGGGCGATCGTCATCGGAATGCGCCCATTTATTGCAACGTGGCGCTCTAACTCCAAAAGTCGAGACTGCGCACGTCTCCTAGGAGTCGGAGTCGTTTGTTGAGAAGAAGACCCTGCTCAATAAATAGACAATAAGATATAAAGTTAGGAACCCCTATATGAAATATTTGTAAGTTAAAAATGAATAAAATTCTTAGACTCACCCGTATTGTCGCCCACAGATGACGACCCTCCCGCAATGTTATCTAAATCCTCCTCAAACTGGAGGAACATATCGTCCGTCTCCATAAAATTTGATCGTCGATATGACATAATGACTATGGACATATAAAAAACAAACATTCAATAACCAAATACAAACACATAGCTAGAATCAAAATATATAAACTAGATATAAATATGTGCATACGTGGTTTAATTTGTCACTAGAATCAAAATATATAAACTAGATATAAATATGTGCGTGAATAATCTCGTATCCCAAGCCCAAGTCACGAAGTTTTCGTTTTGCTTCATAAAATGAACTAGGAATAGTACTATTACACATTGGAAACGCTGCTCTTAAAAGTTCTGTACCTCTATAGCTTAATAACTCTCCATGATACACCCATTATGTGTAGTAGGGGGATTCAACGTGAAATTTGGCAAATTCTAAAAATTGGGTCACTCCATGTCTATACTCAAGGGATAACTTATTTCTAAGTTTCATCCAACCCTTATCCATAACTGCAGGATAGCCAACACAACCTAATTATTAACAACAAAATACTTCAAAATATCTTCGCATCCTACAAACCCCTCCAAACTACAAAGGCTAACATAACTGCAGGATAGCCAACACAACCTAATTATTAACAACAAAATACTTCAAGCTATCCTAACTACCACCCCTTGATACCAGCAAATTCAAAACAAAAAAGGCTACCATAACTGCAGGATAGCCATCCCAAACATAAACAAATTCAAAACAAAAAAGGCTACCATAACTGCAGGATAGCAACCCCAAACATAAACAAATTCAGAACAAAAAAGCTACCATAACTGCAGGATAGCCAAAACAAATCTTAACCCACATATTACATTCCCAATTCAATTTAACTATTAACTCCCCCCTCCAATTTCAATTTTTCATTCAACTATAAATTCCCCTCCCCCCTCCCCCAATTTCAATTTTCAATTTAACTTAAACCCCCTCCCTCCAATTCAATTTTAAATTTAACTATACATCCCCCCTAATTCAATTTAACTATTAACTCCACTCCCCCCCTCCAATTTCAATTTTCCATTCAACTATAAATTCCCCTCCCCCCCCCCCCCCAATTTCAATTTTCAATTTAACTTAAACCCCCTCCCTCCAATTCAATTTTAAATTTAACTATACATCCCCCCTAATTCAATTTAACTATTAACCCCCCCTCCCCTCCAATTTCAATTTTCAATTTTCAATTCAAATATAAACCCCCCTCCCAATTCAATTTTCAATTTAACAATAAACCCCCTCCCCCAATTCAACCCCCATTCAATTTTATTCAATTTTCTAAAACAAAAATCCTAAACCATTCAAATTTCAAATTTCAATTCAACCACAAATTACACACACTCTATACAAAAATACATTTAACAAACAAAAATCTATTCCAAAAGAAAATCCTAAACTAATTTTCATAAAAAATAACCCTAAACTAATTTTTATCAAAAAAAACCCTAAAACATAAACTTAAACTAAATAAATTTACATATTTCACTTACCTAAAGTGGCAGACGGCGACGAGGAACAACGGCGAGGGCGGTCGGCGACGGACGGCGGCGGAACAAAAGGATTATGCACGGCGGCGACTTCTTCTTCTTCTCCTTTCTTTTTCTCCTCCTCTCGGTTTCGGTTCTGTGAATACAGAACTGAAACGAATTTAAAGGGGATTTCCCGACACAGTGACGTGGCGTCGGGAAATCCCTCAAAATGCGTCGGGAAAAGGGGAATTCCCGACGCTCATTAAACCCCTTTTCCCGACATTTCACGAGGTGTCGGGAAAAACCCCTATTCCCGACGCCTCTCCCGACGCACTGTTCACGGCGTCGGGAAAAACCCCTTTTCCCCGACGTATTCTTGCCGACGCCTTCGTGGTGCGTCGGGAAAGATGGTTTTCCCGACGCATCTCCCGACGCGTTGTTGAGGGCGTCGGGAAAGCCCTTATTCCCGACGTTCTTTTTGCCGACGTGATTGTCGGCGTCGAAAATGCTCCATTTTCTTGTAGTGAAATATGATCTACTTTGTAAAGGTTACAATATTGCAATCCAAATTGTTTATGTGGAGACATGAGAGTAAATATATCTTATACAATGAGTTTGTATAAGATTGCATTGCAAAATTATTAACCTCTCTTTCTGACCATACCCTAGGTTGCAAAACTATTAGGCCTATTGACCAAAGAAATTAATATTTCATAAGATTACAATATATATGTAACTCTATCTCAATCTTGAGTTAGTTACAAAAACTCCTACCTTATAGAACATGTCCTTTGATTTGTATAGGACAACCAATAAATTATGACCATTTAGTGGGAGGCTTTGAACATATATAACTACATAGATGAAATTCACTCTTTAAGTAGATATTTTCTTAGATGTTGATTAAAATCTTTAACAATGGATCCTACCCTCTCTCTCATTGTATTAAGAGGTACTTGGTTTATGGTTGAACCATAAATAAATTTTTCCTGCGAAGATCATTGAAATGTAAAGATAAAGTGATAATTACATGTAAAACCATAATTTGACCTAATTATAATTATAAACAACTAATTTACTCGTGCTGGTTATAACATAAGTTTATCATATAAGAAAACTCAAATTTAATTAGGATCTTACAGTATTCATACATCGGCAAACAATTGTACACAACTATTTTGAAACCAAAATTAATCTACCGTACAAGATGGTTGAGCATGCTTTAAAATTTGTTAGGTTCGTTGCTCTCATTTTATTTTATTTTATTTTATTTATTTATTTTTAAAATATGGGCTGTTAGAGTTTTATCCTTTATTCTAACTAACCTGAAGATTTATTGCATTAAGTGGTTTGGATTTAGCTGTATATTTTCAAGAGTTTGTTTGTGTTTTGTTTGGGCTTTTATATTTGCAAGTACGTGATCGTGATATCTAGCTATTGTGATAGTTAATGGTTGAAAGAGTAGAAGTAAAGGGGACAGTTAAAGCTGCTAGCTATTGTGATAGTTAATGGTTGAAAAAGTAGAAGTAAAGGAAAGCTTCTTTGTGATATCTAATTCATGGGAAACATACCCTGGTATATGAGATGGTTTAGTGCAGACCAATCCGAAGGTAAGAGTATCCGTAAACTTGAACTTGATTTACTGTGTACAACATTATTCAATTCTATGTTGATGTGTATACAGTGGACAATAATCGTGTATTCAGAAACTATTTCTAAAAGGCAATATATGGTTTCTTCCCAAGCGACTGAGATCCCCATGTAGATGCTATATGTCATCGAACTCAGTCATTAATTCTCTTAGTGTTCTGATTATTATTTTCTGTTACCCATGTTGTTACTTCAGTTATTAGCATAATTGTTATCTTAAGCTACCAACTTAATTGTGCTGCTTCTTTTTTTTCAAAAATTAAAGATTTCAAAGAAAAAAAATACTAGTGTTGGTGACTCTAATTCTACAAAACTCCTTATTGGAAGTCACGAACACCACCCTAAGGAACCTCCCATATTCTCTAAAAATGAGGTTGAAGGTTAGTAAGAACCTTTTTTGAATTCTTTTTTAAAAAGAATTGAGAGAGAAAGAGAGAATAAATTTTTACAATGACATTTATGCCGAACGTTATATGTTCTTTATTTTATGTGTTGCAGGTGTACGAGGAGAGAGATTATCAAGCGTGGGATTACCCTACGATAACTCCCATGTAAATGTGGGATTTAGTATAAGGTATTTTTAATTTAATAAATTAAATTAAGGAGAATTATAAAAATAACTAATTTGACCAACTATACATAAAATATAATAAAATTTGTGATTTTATGATATATAATATATTGATAGATAGTTTATTGACTTTTATCAATCAAATTTTTTTTATATGTTATAAATATTTTAGTTTATTTTGATATATTAATATCTCTTAAATTAATTAATAATATATTAAATTAAATTAAATTAATGATCTAAATGAAACAACTTAATGTTTAATTAATTAATTATCAAATTAAATATCCCATATTTAATTTAGCATACAAATATTTAATTAATTACCAAATTAAATGTCACATATATAATTTAACATACAAATATTTAATTAATTATCAAATTAAATATCACATATTTAATTTATCATACATTTGAATTATATTGAATTGTATTTCTCTTTAATACGTGTCTAACACACATAAATTTTAACTTTTAATTTTAACCTGAATCACATTAAATTAATGCTTGAACTCTTTCAAATATTTAATTCCTTCCTAAATTAATTTTGGATCGTATCTAAATTAATTTTATATTATAAAATTTAATTAAAATATAAACTTTATTTATAATATATTACTATATATTATATTAATTTCCTAAGTAAACTTAAACATTTCAATCACATTCAAAAAATAATAACCTCAATGTCCTTTAAGAGCTAGGAAAAGGACTTAACGGAACTACATATCATATCAGAAGCTTCAACGATATGAGACTAAGCGTGCTTCACTAAAGATAACTCATAGTTGCACTCTAGATATATTTATGTGTCAATGGATATATAAATCAATAACAATAACTTAGTCCATTCACGAATGTTCGTAACACAAGATGAGTCAAATTATTGGTTTATCCTTTGGGTTACTGCTAAATCCTTAAATACCCGAGCCCCTCTTGTGTTAATGACATATTATGTTTCCAGCTCTCCACCTAAAATTGTCTCTAAAATGACCGACTTATTGAGTTGAAAAATTAACCACTCTCACCCATGCAAATCAAGAGACAATCCCTCGTGACTAAGAATTCCATAATACCTTCTGGATAATTAAGACAAAGTCATATTATAAGTCACCCTATTGAAATAAGAACCTAAATAGTCAATAGAGTTACATCTAGAGGTTACTATTTGAATAGGATATGGTATGTCTCTACACATACACAAACATGTTGATCAAATAGTGAGTTGTATCCATAGTGTTACGTTGTATGTGTCTACACCAAACATGTTGGATCAAATACGAAGTGAATTGTATACATAGTGTTACCAAGATAAGCTAACAAACCTTGTCCTCTAGACCCTCTAGACTATATCTTGAATATTGATGCATGTATGTTTTAACATACAATTCAAGACTCATTAGATTGTGTCTAGGATGTTGGTTTATTAAATTTAAAGTTATTAAAACAAGATTAATACTAAATAATTAATAAGTCATTAAAATGATAACAATAACACCTTATTGATAATGATCAATTATTTACATTTATTATATTTAGGAGTTTTAGAACATAAAATCCAACAACATGTTAATTGTTGAATGTTAATTAATTAATCTCACCTCATTTAAATTTATAATACGTAAGTTCAAGGTTCTTTTATCGGCTTGTAACGGGTAGAACAAGGACCAAGAATAATTTTGAAAGAGTTTGAAATTTTCAAATTGATTAAGACAATATATGTCTATTTGTATGTGATACAGTACAATTAATAAAGTTTATTTATTTTCTGATCAGATAAAAAATTATCAAACAATTAACGAAAATGAGAATAAGAAGGTATTAAACAAGAGAGAGGAGTATTAAAGAAGTGAGCCATTGGAAAGTCCAATGCCTAGTCAACACAATCCAAAATGTGCAATTCAATATAGTTAGCTTAGCCAAAGGAAAATCGTAGCTCAATAAATCTAGAAGCATCAGTTTGTTCAGAATTTGTTATAAATTCTGTATACAAATTCGAGGACAAAAGCTATAAAATGCTTCTGTTTGTGGCCCTTCACAATTTAGTGATCAATTAGCTGATTGCGTCACTACGACTTTCTTATACACATTTTCAGTTTAACAATCTTCGTATCCAACTGGGTGTCATTTACTTCCCCACTTATTTGAAGGGGGATATTAAGGGAGTGAGTCAGCACATTAAAAAGTTGAGATGAAAAAAATATTGAAGTTAAGTCGTATTAAGAAATCTTTTTAACTAATTTTCTTTTAAAAGAAATGAAGGCTACTTTTCAAAACTTTTGAAAATGAAAGTTTACTTTTGATACAAATACAAAGTCTAAGATATATATTTGGTATAATTTTAAAAAATATAGTGTAGTTTTCTTTTAACTTTTATTTTTCAAGGGAGAAGAAAGAAAAAGAGAGTTAAAATGAATATGCAACAAAAATTTCAATAAATAAATATATAAATTATGAAGAAGAACATGGGCGATGGATTTAAGTTACATGACAGTCCAACAAGAGGACGTCTTAGGGTTCCAAAGAGCAGGAAGAAGAAACTTCTTGCCCTTAAAGCCAACGGCATTGTAAGCGCCACCAGTATGGGGGTCAACGGCGACCTTTCCGGAGTAGCCAGGGGCGGCTCCAGTGCCAAACATGCCTGGGCAGGCGGTGGAGGCCTCAATCATGTCACCCTTCTCGCCCAGCTGGTATAAGCCTGTATGGAAGGGGTTGCTGACGACGGAGGCCAAGCCAGAGGCCAAGGACACGACCATGGCATCTGCCCCGACGTCACCGCTTGGTGGCTTAAGGATGGCACCGGCGGGGCCGTAGTCGGCTCTGCGAAATGGCCATGCACAGGCTCCTGGGCACTCCGTCTCTGGGTTCCCAATAATCACGTACGGAATTCCATCAATAACTCCATGCTCTGCGCATTTCCCCATGCAAAGCCCTTCAACCGTCACGTCTCTGGCTCCCACGATCACGGGGATGGCACCTCGCAATCCAACGACGGCGTTTTTGACAAGAATCTTAATAAAATCACGAGTCATAACTTTTCCAAGAGAGTAATTGGGATCCACGTATTGCTTCACAACCTTGACTTTAATTTCGGCAGCCCCTGGAACGTAGGAGCTAACCATGCGCCACCAGGACGAAACTTGTGAACGAGACCCAGCTGGACCATTTTGATTCAACGACTTCAAAAATGCCCTCAGTCTGTTCTTCTGGATCCGTCCGAATTGCCCGTAGAATACCACCGACAAATCCAGCTTGCCTTTAAGCATCTTCCCGCCGTGGTTTTCTAATGCGGTCAATGGATCCTTGTTGGCATCTGCCTTAGGGACGCTCACCAACACCACCAGGAGAAGGGAGATGGCTACTACCCCAAATGATGAACTTGGAATTCGCCTACAACACTCCATTTTTTTTCTTTTTCTTTTTGTGTTGATTCTAGTGCTAAATCTTCCTCCTCAATTTTTTCCTTTCGCCTGGTGGGGGATTTTATATGAGGTTGAGGTTGTTGGATGATTGCGTTATATTTGGACAACTATTGGCTTTCCTTTGTTTAGATTCCTCTACTTTTACCGTTTCTATTCATCTCCTTCTGTTTTTTTTTTTTTTCTTTTTCTATTATTATGCTCAACCTTTCAAATGTTCATTATTTATTTTCCAATATATCGTTTGATCAGGGCTTTTATTGTTGGTTGTACTACTTATGTTACCGAGTTGTTCTATTTGTAATTATAATTTTCAACACCAACAAGGATCTATCCTTAATTTAGATTTTAATTGAGTAAATGTATTTTTCTAATTTAATGGTGTGTTTGACATTCAAAAGAAGTCTTATTCATGATATTTATTAAAGGAAAATTATTGTAAATGGTAGCTAGAATTCTAAAAAATATTTACAAAATAGAGTAAAATTTCAGATTTCAGCAACGACATACTAATAGATATTCGTAGACTTCTATTAGTATCTATCATTACATTGATAAATATCGGTGTTTAACATTGTCTATCATTGATAGAATTTGAAATTTTGTTATATTTTATGAATATTTTTGTTCAATTTACATATTTAAAAGGGTCCCTTAGTTAAATAATATTTTATTATAATTTGTTGATACCAAATTTTGGATAAGGTCGTGAATATGCACATGGGTCCTAACGTGGCCTAATTATATTCTAGCTAGTCCTAGTTCTAGCTCCTTTAGTCTAAACATTGCTGCTTCTTTTGTTAAAGCCCAAAACACTTTCTTTTGTCAATCGTTTTTATAATCTTGCAATTGCCCAAGTTAATTTTATTTTTGGAAAGGCAAATTAGAGGAGAATAAGGAACTATTAGAAATTGAAATTTGGAATGCGATTATTTCACCTAGAATATAGATGTCACACACAACAAACTTTAGCAATCACAAAGACAAATTAAAAGTAAATAACATGCAGGAGTTGGTAATGCCCAGTTCAATAGTACAACACCCTACGTCTGAAAACATAGAGTTCAATAAAGATAATCCACTAATATAATCAGGTTAAGTGCTTATAATGTTGTACTTATCTGTAGCTAATATGAAGCTAGATTATAGTAGCAACTTTATAGCCTAACTCATCTAGACATCTAGGCTCCCTTTAGATGTGTTAACTGACGATCTCTTGAATTTAGGTCCTCCAAGGGTCTGAATATTAGAGGTGTGAAATAGTTTCTTCTAGTTATATTCCCATTTTATTTTATTCTAATTTTTTTATGTTTTAAAATTTTTTAATTGGCTCATTGGTTGAGAGATTGACATACCTATATCCACATTGACCTAAAGGTCTTGGTTTCAATTATAATCATATTATTTTTCTTTTTCTTAACTTTTTTTCTTCTTTTATTAATTTTCATATTTATATATGAGTTTTTTAAAAAAAATAAAAAAAATTAACAAATTATTTACATTCCATAGAATAAAACTACTAAAAGACAATTTTTTTTTTATGAAATGTAAATATTTTGTCAATATCCCTATACAATATATTTGGTATTTCTTAAATTATCTTTTTTCTTTCTTTATTAATCTTTAATATATATGTTTAATATTTTTTAATTTGTTTTTATTTTTTTCTTCTCTTAATTTTTAATAATTAAATGTTCAACTTAATTTTGAATTTTAAATTTTCAATATTTAGAATAATGTATTATTTGATCTCCAAATTTTTGATCTAATTTTAAATTTTCTTTTCTGTTTACATCAAATTTTTTATATTTATATGTTTAATTTAATTTTAAATTTTATACCATTCAATATGTAAAGTTTTATATTAATTTGATCTTCCAAATTTTGTGAATATGTTTATTTAGATGTTTTCTGAATTTTAAATTTCAAATTTTACAATATAGACGCGTGTTTATATGTTATTTTAAATTTAAATTTATTATCTTTTAGTATCATCAAAATTAGTTAGAATTTTACATCATATAATATTTTTTACTAAGATAATCATTTAGGTTATTTTTAATATTTTACGGCTATGACATTTACATAATTATATAATATTTGAGTTGAATATAAATCAATATCATTTAAGAGAAATGAATTGAATGAGAAATAATATTTTAAATCAAAGTTTAACATCATATGTTTAGTAAAAACTATTGTTTTATAATTAATTTTGTAACGAGATTTATGTGTATTTGTCCAGGCCAATGTTTTATAATTGTTTGTTTTAATATCTTTTTTTGAATTCTATATTTTTTTTATTTTTTACATAATTGAATAATATTTAAACTAAAAATTAAGTGAAAATGTTAGAGAAAATAAAACAAGAAATGAGAATAAGAAGAGCCCGTGTGTAGCGTTCTCGTTCCCTATTTTCTGTTTCTGTTTTCATTTTTTTTAGAAACGGAGGTGTTTGATAACGCTTCTTGTTTCTTGTTCTAAAAAAAGGTAGAAATGTTTCTCATTTAATAAGAAACTATTGAGAAAAAAATAGTTTTTTCTGTCATGTTTCTCAATTATTTCTATTGGTTTCATTTTTCTCAATTTATTTGTATTTGTTTCATTTTTCTTTTTCTTAATTATTTTTATTGGTTTCCTTTTCATTTTTTTCAATTATTTTTATTGGTTTTCTTTTCTTTTTTCCTAATTATTTTTATTGATTTCCTTTTCGTATTTCTCAATTATTTTTATTTTTTTCTTTTTCTTTTTCTCAATTATTTTTATTGGTTTCATTTTCTTTTTTCTCAATTATTTTTATTGATTTTCTTTTCATATTTCTCAATTATTTTTATTTTTTTCTTTTTCTTTTTCTCAATTATTTTTATTGGTTTCATTTTCTTTTTTTCTCAATTATTTTTATTGATTTCCTTTTCATATTTCTCAATTATTTTTATTTGTTTTCTTTTCCTTTTTCTCAATTATTTTTATTGCTTTCATTTTACTGTTTCTCCATTATTTTTATTGGTTTCCTTTTCTTTTTTCTCAATTATTTTTGTTGGTTACTTTTTTTTAATTATTTTTATTGGTTTTCTTTTCTTTTTTCTCAATTATTATTATTTGTTTCTTTTCATTTTTCTTAATTATTTTTATATTGGTTTCCTTTTCCTCTTATTTCCATAGTCTTTCCCAAATAATCATCATCATCCTCTTTCACTCATCTTCTTCCTCTACACACAATCTTCCTCTTCGCCTCTCATCGTGTTCCTCTACAACCCAAATTCTTCCTCTTCGTCGGATCCATAGTTTTTGCCTGATTGTTCATCTTCGTCGGATCCATAGTTTTCGTCTGACTCTTCCTCTTCGTCGGATCTATAGTTTTCGTCTCTCTCTTTGCACGGATCTGGATTTTTGTTGTGTGTTTTTTGTCTAAAGCATCATAGGTAGTAGTGTTAAAGGTTAATTTTTGTTTTTTTTTTCAATTTTGAATACTGAAGATATAATAATTTAAAATTAATATTACATTTTAGATGTCACAAAATATAGATGGGGTTCTTGAAATTGATGGATTAAGAAGTGAGTCGACATCATCTAAAAGAAATGACCCAAGTGAGAGATGATATTGCCGATCAAATTTAGCAACATTTGAAGGATAAATACAATTTTATGTTTATGCTATTATTTTTATTTATCGGTACTTCTTCATTGAATAAATTTTTTATAGTTTTATTTTTTATGTTTGATGGATGACCTATATTTTTGTTTAATGTTTAATTGAAGTAGATGTAAAAAATAAAAAATAAATCTAGAAGAAAATTAGGAAACAAGAAACAGTTATCAAACACATTTTTTTTTGTTTCTGTTTCTTGAAGACTAAAAAAGAAAAAACAGCAAACAGTAAACAAGAAACATAGAATAGGAACATTAACAAATGAGCCCTAGTGGATGAATTTGTTAATAATATTTAACTTTAATTTAAAATATTTATAATAAATAATAATTAATAATCAATAATGAATTATTAATATTAACAATAATATTATCAAAAAGAGAAAAGAAAAAACGAACAGTGAACACGTGCTACTTGCTGGCTGCCTATATGATCTCCCCTCGAATCCCCTGACTTACATCGCAAGGAGCGTACCCGCTCATTCCCCTCACTCTCTTATCACCGTATTCTTCTCTCTCGCACACAATTTAAAACGCTCCCTCCCTAAATTTCTTGGGCCAAGATTTCCCTCTCGCATCTACAAATAACAAAACTTTCGACGAATCCATTCGACTGTTTTCTTCCTCCTCATCATTTACATTTGCCTCCTTCTTGGTAAACTTTTTTTCTGTCTGGATTTCAATCAGATCTGGTGCATTTTCCCTTCATTGTCTTTCATTTCTCCTGTTCCTCTTCTTGGACATTCCTTACGATTTGGATCCTTCTTGGTTATCATATATCACGCTTCTGTTTGTTTTGATTCAGCTTTCGCAAATGTTTTTTGTTCCTTCTTATTTCATTTTTTTTATCATTACTGGGTCTTTTATTATTGCTTCTTTCATTGCCCTAATTAGATCTCTCTGTCTCTCTCTTTCGGTCTTGCACGCTTAAGAGGATAACCGTTTCTCTGGGGATTTTATTTTCTTCTTTAATTGTGCTGAACAAGGATATTAGAGTTGAAGTCTTGTGTTGGAAACCTGCGATGTCATTTATTCAGAATTGATATTGATAGTTTCATTTTCTGAACCGGAAATCCGGATTTTGTTTTCTTCCTTAAATTTTTTAAGTTCGCTGTTGAATTTCTATAACCTTTATCATCTGGTGTCTGAAATGTACTCGATTTGCTCTGATTTTAGCATTGAAGATTTAGTGCCCACCAAAGCCTCTGATTCCAATGGGTTCTTCCAATGGAGAGAATCATCCTGCTGTTGGAGATGAGCAACCATTTAGGATCTTTGTGGGCTATGATGTTCGTGAAGATCTTGCGTTTGAGGTCTGTCGCCATTCCATCTTGAAGCGATCTTCAATCCCTGTTGAGATCATACCAATCAAGCAAGCAGATCTGAGAAAGAATGGTGTCTATTGGCGTGAGAGAGGACAAACTGAAAGCACCGAATTTTCGTTTTCACGGTTCTTAACTCCTTATTTGGCAAATTATAAAGGATGGGCAATGTTTGTGGATTGTGATTTCCTGTATCTAGCTGATATTAAGGAACTGAGGGACTTAATTGACAATAAGTTTGCAGTTATGTGTGTCCACCATGATTATACTCCAAAAGAAACTACAAAAATGGATGGTGCAGTTCAAACTGTTTACCCAAGGAAGAATTGGTCTTCAATGGTTTTGTACAATTGTGGGCATCCAAAGAACAAAGTGTTAACACCTGAGATTGTCAACACTCAAACTGGTGCATTTCTTCATAGATTTCAATGGCTTGAGGATAATGAAATTGGGTCAGTCCCATTTGTTTGGAACTTTCTTGAAGGCCATAACAAGATTGTGGAAGGTGATTTAACCACTCTCCCTAAAGCAATTCACTACACTCGTGGTGGACCATGGTTTGAAGCTTGGAAGAATTGTGAATTTGGAGATCTCTGGGTGAAAGAAATGGAGGAGTATAAGAAGACTGAGAAGACATCTGAAGAATAGAAATCGAACATGAAAGTAAGTTCTCAAGGTTTAATTGTGGAACTGATTTTTTTATTTTTGATATTTGCTTATAATTCTTTAGATTGGTTATGATTGGTTGAACTGTAGATTTAAATATAGTATATCAGATTGTATGGAGGCCTGCGAAAATGATGGTTTGATGATTTGTAGTAGTATTGTTACTGGGATTGTAGGAACATTATCTGTTCCTGTAGTACTATTTTGCTGTTGTTCTACATCTGTGCTTACAAATTCAGGGGGTGAATTTCCTAAACATTCTTAAGGTATAGGTTCGAATCTCCTCCCTTATTTTATTGTGTAATATTGTATAAGAAATGAAGAATATGGTTTCTAATTTATTGTGGAATATTGTACAAGAAAAAAAATTATGTCATGAATGTCAGGTTTTTAGCTTGCAATATTAGTGCCCAAAATTTAATGATTGAGAAGATATTTGTTTCTGTTTCCTTACGTGTTTCCATTTACAAGGATGAGGCAAATTATTGAACTATAGAAGACACAAAATTAGGATCCAATTGCTATTGATTTTCAATTCCAATTATATATGTCTAAACAACTGTGATAATGTTTAACCACATGCTTTGGGAAAACAGATCTAATTATTATTTGATCGGATATGAAATGATTTAAATTTAACGCCAAAATTTGTTTGTCTTGTAATTTTTTTTATCTTATTTGGATTGGAAAAGAGTGACAAAAGGATGATTTGATCTCTCTTTTTCTTCTTTTTAATCTTCCCATGAATAGTATGTTTATAACTAAGGGACTATAATTTATATTGTTTTGATTCTTTGAAGCTATGTTTTGAAATTTTCTTCGAATTTTTTCCCAAACCCTATTTAAAAATATGGGTAATACTTGGTTGCATTTCAATGTTCACTTATCTTTATACATTCTACTCTCAATTTCTCATTCAAAAAAAGAAAAAATTAAAATATTATAAAAAATGAAGAAATTGTCACTTGTCAAATTATGATTGGATAATTTGGTAGGGTGCATAAGAATACTCAAGATGCAATGGAAGAAAAAAAGAAATTGAAGTAGCCAGTGACGTTCTACATGACCATGAAATTTACTGATTTTATGGACCTATGAAATCTTTTAGTTGAAGTTGTATGGACGGGCACATATTATCGCAAGTACCATAGGACACAAGAGACGGGCACTACATATTATTGCAAGCACCATATGACACGAGATTACCAAATTCAAAATGCATTCACCTCCTTTTCTCATTTTCTTTCTTTCTCATTTCTCCGTCTCAAGAAATTATTTAAAGAAGCTTATCAAATAATGACTGAATTTATTCCACTGACCTGAATATATGATTTCACCAAACAGCCAACCAAAGGTGGCTACCATTGATTAACTTTTTATTCCTTTGAGCTCTCATATTCACATCTATATTTTCTTGTTAGTTAAAATATACTTTGATATTGGTCTACGTTAGTCCTTCACTCTTTAATTATTCAATTTTGGCTCTGTATTTTAAATAAAAATAAAAAATTGTCTATGTTACTATCTTATTATGTTAAAAGTCAAATGAGTTTGCAAACAAAATAAATGTAATTGGTTAAAAACAAACTGGTTGGGTTGGGTCAAAATTCAACACATCAAACCCTAATTTTTGCTCGGAAGTGACGAAGATGGAAGAGTGCGAGCGTTTTTTAAAATACAAAGATGAATATTCAGCAAATTTGACAATACCATAAACGTTGCTACAACCGCCCATTGTTCACACCTACAACGCCCTTGCAAATTCTTTATTTATTTATTTATTTTGTATTTTTAGTGGAAATGGGTAATAAAGTAGAGTCATACATTTGAAATTTTAGTCATTTAGCAGTTTTATGAAATTTCTTAACAAAAAAGTAAAATGCTATACCAATAGGTTATTCTAGTTGAAACCCCTTTAAACAACTCTTAGTTCTAACCTTAGCATTTTTCATCTGAATTCTGATCTGCATAGTCAACTGAGGTATACATATATGTCTTGGGATAATTTTGATGCTTCTATTCACAAAAAACAGAATTAATTCAATGATAAAATCGAATGACAACTATTTAGAGGTGATAGATGTGAAAATAAAGGAGAAAAGAATCAACTTTAAAAGTACAACCAAAATCAAACCAACTGCATATCTGGTAAAAGAAATAGACTATAAATTTCATCTGATGAAAAAGTTCTGCCTTTTGTGATTCCAAGTTATTTCAACACCTGACAAAAAGATGACAAGGTACCATGCAAGCACAACTCAGAATTGAAAAAAAATATCAGGAAACCTTATTCAAACCAAATAGAAGGTTGATTGGCATTAGAAAACATAATTTGTTAACCCACAAACGTTGCATGAGTTGATGCTTCACTATAGGTAGCGGATTATAATATTCAACTTAAACCTTAACAATTCAATCTTTTCCGGTTTCCTCAAATACAAAACTGTTGAGTATCGACCCCATTAGTCCTAAAAAAATCTTTACTAAATAGCAACAACATTTCCGTCTTTGCTCTTCTGGTCCTCGGAGGCATTTATTAAAGCCAATTATAAAGAGAACAAAAGAACACAAACAAACAAGCAACTAGCAAGAAGCAAATAGCACAAGTAAATATGGCGAAATAAAAAGATTTACTCACCCCACTTGAAACATAAAAAATGAAGGGAGTTTTAAAAGTTGGTATAATAAATAAATCATCCTAAAGTATTAAAGGAGACGTTTAGAGCCTTCCAAGTCAGTCATCATTAGCGTGGAGGAGATTTCCAAGTGTAGAGGATGAAGGGATCTATGATGAGCAAAGGTAAAAAAGAGAAAAAAGAAAACTCTTTGTCCTAATAAGGAAGTGATACTCGTGGAAAACGAGTAGAAAAAATTGTGAAGAGTTGGTGATCTCATTTTTAGGAATGTTGATGTTTTTCCTAAAAAAACATTGATCCGTGAAGCCTCAGAGTTGGTTTCTTTGGTGTCCAAACTAAGTCTCCCAATTTTTTTTTTTAATTTGCTTAGTCTAAAACCTCTTTAGTTCTTGGATCATGGGTTGATAAGTGTGAAACTGTATCTTCAACGAGGTCTATGGAACAAGAAAATGAGCTAAGGGTCGCGATTGGTGCCCCTTAGTGATGGACTAAGGTGGCAACCAAAACATTCGAAAAATGGCCAATTTTGAGGCATCACCTCCAACTACCATTCTTGTCTTCTAACGAATCTCCTTGCGTGATGAAGTAGCATCTCGCCTAGTGATGTTAATCGCCAAGCAACTTCTTATCGCTTAAGTTCTTGCACGTGCTCTTCTTACAATTCGCTATATTTCTTCTTTTCTTCATCATCCTGCGATAAAAACACTAAAGAACATAGTTAATCGGGCATGGAAGCCTAGAAAAAACGACCCAATTTTGGCTAGATTCAAAAAGTCCTGAAAATTCACATATAACTAGTAAGTGGTCTCATTTCGAAGAATGTTGATGTTTCTTCCCAAAAAAACATTGATCAATGATGCCCCAAACTTAGTTCTTTTTAGGTCCAAACTTGATGTAATGTAAACTACTTAGTTGTTTTTAGCTAAAAACTGTTTTAGTTAGTTACTTGATAACTAACCTTGTATTAAAGCTTCCCTCTAAATAAAACTCTCCCCTCTCCTTGAGTAGAATTCGCTCATACAAAAAACTCTTTGGTAGTTTACACGAAATTGATATTAGAGCACCATAAGCTCTCAAGACCCATGGTTGTCCGGCGTGCTAACCAACCGGCAGCGGTTGAGCAACCTGCTTAAAACCAAGAGGCAAATTTAAACCCTATCCTTTCCCCAAGAACCACCTCGTGTTGCTTGCTGTCCGTGGAGGCTTCAATGGAGAGAATTGAGGCAACCCTTCAATAAGTTCTTCAAAGATTGGAAGTAATGGCTTCCTCCTCGAGTAGTGTGTGAAGAGCGGCCTGAATTCGTTCAACAATGGTGGTAACGTGACATTTAAGGAGTTGGACAAATCCAACAAGAAAGGAGATGAAGTTCAAGAATGTAGGAAACCCAATCAAGATTATCATGAACTTCCCCCAAGATTTCAAGATTGCTATCAAGATCCCCAACATTGAAGTCCTACGGATGATGAACATCAAGAAAGAAGATTTCGGCCCCATTCGGCCCCATTATGATGAGAGAAGAGAACCAGCTGAGTACAAGATGGAGATCGATTTGCCTAGTTATGATGGTAAGAGGAATATTGAAACCTTTCTAGATTGGATTAAAAATGTTGAGAATTTTTTCAATCACATGAATACACCTGAGAGGAAGAAAGTGCACTTGGTTGCTTTGAAGCTAAAAGCTTGAGCTTGAGCAATGTGGGAGCAAGTTGAAGTCAAAAGAAGAAGAAATGGCAAGAGACCTATTGTTTCTTGGGAAAAATGAAGCGGGGTGAAGGCAAGATTCCTTCCCCCAACTATGAACAAACCCTTTACAATCAACACCAAGGTTGCCGACAAGGGGGTCGATCCATGGCTGAATATATTGAAGAATTCCACCGTTTGGGAGCTAGAACAAACCTAATGGAGAATGAACAACATTTGATCGCAGGGTTTGTTGGAGGACTAAGGCTTGACATCAAAGAGAATTTGTTGAAAAACTTATTGAAATCAGTTCAAAGAAGCCTAGTAGATGAGGCCCATAGGACAGTTTTCACAGCAGTCCATGGTCGTCAACAATGGCACCTCTCTCCCCCAAACCACTAAAGATCAAGAAAAAGAAAGAACCCTAGATCCAAATGGAAAGAAAGCAGAAACGAATTCTAAGAAGCAAGCTGAAATTTCTACCACCGACTCAATTTGACCATAGGCCACCTCTTTAATCTTTGCCCTAAAAGAAGAACAGTAGCATTTCTATATGATGATGGAGATTCCAATAATGAACAAGAAGTTTTTGAGCAAGAAGAAGAAGCCCTTGAACCGAATGATGGGGAGAGGCTCCCTTGTGTCTCCAAAGGGTTTTGATTGCACCAAAAGAAGACAGTCCCCACCAGCAAAGGCACACAAGATTAGATGCACTATCCAAAATAAAAAAAGTTTGTAACATGATCATTGATAGTGGCAGCAGCGAAAATTTTGTGTCCAAGAAGCTAATTTCTACCCTTAATCTTAAGGCGGAACCTCATCCTAATACATACAAGATAGGTTGGATCACGAAAGGAGGAGATACACAAATAACTAAAATTTGTTTAGTTCCTTTGTCCATCGAAGAAAGCTATAAGGATCAAATTGTTTATGATGTTCTTGATATGGATGTCTGCCACGTCCTACTTAAAAGACCATGGCCAGTGTTTTAAAAGGCGCGCTGAGGCGCGCGCCTAGGCGCAAGACGCACCCCCAACGCTTCTCTGTGGGTAGGCGAGGCGCCGATGGAAAGGCGCGCGCCTTCCTCAAGGCGCCGTAGGCGCGAAAAGCCCACAGGCGCGGGCTTTATAACGTGGGCTGGGCCTTAATTAAAAAAAGCAAATATTTACCTATTTTAAACCTATTTAACTTTTACTTAATATATTTACCTAATATATTTACCTAGTACGTGTAACGTGGCTGTGAAGAAACGAAACGACGGCTCGGCTCGACTTGAAGACAACGAAACGATCGACTGCCATCTGCGAAAAACCATCGACTGCGCCTCTGCGTACTGCCAATTCTGTAGAATTTCTGCGAAAACTGTCACCGACGACGGCGCCGGCAAGGGCCACCGGCACCGAGTCGACCACCTTCTTCTTCTTCTTCTTCTTTTTCCATCCAATCTTAATAAAAAAAATCCTAAGGTGTGGTGCTCTGTTTTCTTTTTCTTCTTTTTCTTTTTCTTCTTTTTCTTCTTTTTCTTTTTCTTTGGTGCTGACTGCTGCCATTAAAAAAAATCCCTTCTTCTTCTTCTTCTTCTTTTTCCTTTGGTTCTTTTCCTTTGGTGCTGACTGCTGCCATTACTGTTGTGCTGCCAGCCTCCCATTACTCTGTTTTTTGCCATCCAATCTTCTTTTTTGGTGCTTCTTTTGCTGCCATTAGATTACTATTAAAAAACATGGCTGATGAAAGTTCTAAAAAAGATCCAGCATGGAAATATGGTCGATTGCAAAATGACCAAGATATAAATACGTTTGTCTGTGGATTTTGTTCGAAAGTAACAAAAGGAAGGGTGTATCGATTGAAACAACACCTCGTTGGTGGTTATAGAAATGCCATAGCTTGTAAAAAATGTCCGGATCATGTAAAGGAAGAAATTAGAGATTACATGTCCAAGAAAAAGGAGATCAAAGAACAAAGAAATTTGATTGTGGACATTGATGTACAAGATTACGGTATGGAGGATGAAGATGAAGGGAGTATTAGTGTAAATAACAGAGCAACATCAAGTGGCTCGAGCTTGAAGAAGCCAAGACAAAAGGGTCCAATGGATGCATTTTTTACTCCCAATCCAGAAACTGTGGTTCAAAATAGAAAGAACGACAAAGGAAAACAAACTTCGTTGAATGTGGCGTACAAGAAGGAAATGAGGGAGCACACCATCCAAAGAATTGCTCGATGGTTTTATGATGCAGGAGTGCCTTTGAATGCTTGCACATATGATAGTTTTGCCCCTATGATTGAGTCAATTGGGCAATTTGGTCCTGGATTGAAACCACCAACATATCATGAGTTGAGAGTCCCATGTTTGAAGAAGGGATTAGAAGCAACAAATGAGTTGATGAGGAGCCATAAAGCAGAGTGTGCTAAGGTTGGATGCACTGTTATGGCTGATGGGTGGACTGATAGAAGAAATAGGACATTGATTAACTTTTTAGTTAGTAGTCCTAAGGGCACCATGTTTATTGAGTCCATCGATGCTTCATCTAATGTGAAGGATGGAAAGAAGATGTTCGAGCTACTTGACAATTTTGTAGAGCGCATTGGAGAAGCAAATGTTGTACAAGTAGTTACTGATAGTGCCTCAGCAAATGTGATGGCAGGTAAGAATGTAAACTATTATGCTAATAGGGAGATTGTTAGATTTAGTGAGTTCTATGCTAAATGTATACTTATTTTCTTTGTTAATAGGGAGATTGTTAGAAGCAAAGCGACCACAATTAATATGGTCTCCATGTGCTGCTCATTGCTTAGATTTAATGTTGGAGGATATATACAAGATCTCCAATATTCGCAAAGTATTGAAAAGAGGCATGGAGATTAGCAACTTCATCTATGTTCGTCCTGGATTATTAAACATGATGCGACGATTTACTAACCAAAAGGAGTTAGTTAGACCAGCTAAGACTCGCTTTGCTACTGCTTGCATTACATTATCGAGTATACATCATCACAAGAACAACTTAAGGAAGATGTTTACTTCAGATGAATGGAAGGATAGCAAATGGAGCAAGGAGCAACAAGGAAGGCGAGTAGTTCAGACTATTTTGTTGGCTAGTTTTTGGACTACAATTGTGTTTGCTCTTAAAGTGTCTGGCCCACTAGTTCGAGTTCTTAGATTGGTTGATGGCAAAAAGAAGCCACCTATGGGATATATTTATGAGGCCATGGATAGAGCTAAAGAAGCTATTGCTAAGTTGTTCAATAATAATGAAGAAAAATACAAGGACATTTTCACCATAATTGATAGAAGATGGGAGCTTCAGTTGCATCGTCCTCTGCATGCAGCGAGGTATTATTTAAACCCATCATTCTATTATTCGAATCCTAGCATCCAAGAGGATGATGAAATAGTTAACGGGCTCTACTCATGCATAACAAAAATGGTTGCTTCATTAGACATCCAAGACAAAATACTTGCAGAACTAAGCAAGTATAAGGGAGCTGAAGCATTGTTTGGACAACCTTTAGCAATCAGACAAAGAGACAAAATATCTCCAGGTAAATTTCAACTAACCGATTAGTCGATTAGTCAACAATAATTATTTTATTAATATATAATTTTGCCTATAGTGGAATGGTGGGATAATTTTGGACAATCAACTCCAAACTTGCAAAAGTTTGCTATTCGCATTTTAGGTCTTACTTGAGTGCTTCTGGATGCGAACGTAATTGGAGTGTGTTTGAGCAGGTTAGCTTTTCTCTCCTTTACATGCGAATGTAATTTTGTTGATTCACTGGCAGTGACAATGAATTTTCTAATTTTGTAGCTTCATAGCAAGAAATGAAATAGGCTTGCTCAAAGTCGTTTGAATGATTTAGTGTTCATCAAATACAATAGAGCAGTAAAACGTTGATACAACATTCGAGATATCGTCGACCCCATCTCTTTAAGAGATATTGATGATAGTAACGAATGGTTGATTGGAAGATTGGATGATGATTCTGAGGAGGAGGATGAGCTGGTATTTGACGATGATACTTTAACGTGGGGTGATGTTTCAAGAGCTGCCGGAGCAAAAGAACCAACCTTCTATTCTAGAGCTAGGGCCTCAGGAGCGACTAATGTTTCATGTTCATCCTCGTCTACCACACAACCCACACCCAAACAAATAAATTTGGATGACTCTGATAAAGAAGAAGAAGATACCGATGGCTATAAGTCCAACGAAGGAGTGAATGAAGATGAGGATCAATTTAGTGATGATGAGTTTGATCTTTAGGAATGAACTTTTATTTTGATTGTTGAATTCTGACTAGTTTTCTATTGTGTTTTGTTTTTTGGGTAGAAAACTAATATTATAATATTTTATACATTAGAGATAAATCTCATTTCTACATTGGTTATTTACTTATATTTTATACATTGTTGTTCCTTTCAATTTTGTATGTATATATATATATATATATATATATATTTTTTATATATAGTGCGCCTCATGAAAAAAAGCCCACGCCTTTTTGTGCGCCTTGCGCCTAGGCCCAGAGGACCATTGCGCCTTAGTGCGCCTTGAGCCTTTAAAAACACTGACCATGGCAATATGACATTCAAGCAATTCATAGAGGAAGGGAAAAGATTTGTGAGTTTCAATGGATGAACAAGAAGATAATCCTATTGCCACTTAGCAAGAAGAATGAAGAAGGCATCAACCCGAAGCTGTCTAATAACCACCTTTTCATCACTATAAGTGGCAAATTGTTTATTAAAGAGCAAGGGACTGATATTTTAGGTCTTGCTATTGCAGGCCATCCCTCCACAAAGTCCTCCAAGCATGTACCTTAAAAAAAATCCAAAACCTGTTGGAGCAATTCCCAAGCATCAAAGAAGAGCTAACCAAACTTCCTCCTCTACAAGACATAGAGCACAATATTGACATTGTTCCAAGCTCTTTTCTTCCTAATCTTCCTCATTATAGGATGAGTCCAAAGGAATATGCCATCTCACATCAACATATAGAAGAACTCCGGAAGAAAAGACATGTACAGCCAAGTATTAGTCCTTGCATAGTTTCACCCTTGTTGACCCTGAAAAAGAATGGCAGTTGGAGGATGTGTGTTGACAGCAGAGCCATCAACAAAATAACCATCAAATACCGCTTTCCTATCCCATGAATAAGTGACTTACTAGATCAATTGGGAGGAGCTCTCATCTTCTCAAAGGTAGATTTAAAAAGTGGCTACCACCGTATTCGAATAAAGTCAAGGGATGAGTGGAAAATTGCCTTTAAACAAATGAAGGATTATTTGAATGACTTGTTCTTTAATAAACAAATGAGCTAACCACCATATAGAAGGCCCTTTGCCATTTCCAATGCTCCAAGCACTTTCATGCGCCAAATAGACCAAGTACTCCACTCTTAAATAAATTTATTGTTGTCTATTTTGATAACATTTTGGTGTATAGCAGAAGCAATGAAGATCATCTCCCACACCTAAAACTAGTCTTTTTGAAGCCCTAGAAAAGAATGAGTTGTATATCAACATGAAGAAGTGGACCTTCTATATGGGAAGAATTTCATTCTTAGGCTTTATCATTAGCAACAATCAAATAAGAATGGATGAAGCAAAGGGGGAAGCTATTACAAATTGGCCAAATCCAAATTCAACAAAGAAAGTCCAAGCTTTTATGGATTGGCATTCATTGTACATAAAATTTATCAAAAACTTTAGCTTCATCACAACCCCATAAGCGATTGCCTGAAGGAAGGACGATTCTCATAGGGAAAAAGTCAACAAAAAAGGTTTGAAATAATTAGATGAAGCTTAGCAGTCAACTGGTCATAAAGCTACCAAAATTCAATAATCCTTTTGAAGTGGCTGTAAATGCTTGTGGAGCTGGAATTGGAACAGTTTTATGTCAAGGGGGCATCTAGTGGAGTCCTTTATTGAGAAATTAAGCTCCTCTAGGCAGTCGTGGAGCACATATGAAGAGTTATATGCTCTTATAAGGGCTTTGAAGCAATGGGAGCACTATCTTTTGTCCAAAGAGCTCATCCTTCTCACAAATCATTTCTCCTTCAAATACTTGCAAGCCCAAAAAAGTATAAACAGAATGCATGCTTGTTGGATATCCTACGTCCAATGTTTTGGCTTCGCCATCAAACATCAAGCGGGGAAAAAGAATAAGGTTGTAGATGCATTAACTAGAAAAGGAACCTTATTAACCATCCTATCGGCCGAGATAGTAGCATTCAATCATCTCCCAAATTTATATGAAAATGATGAAAATTTTGGGAAAATATGGAACAATTGGTCTAATCACATACGTGAAGAGGACTTCCACATAATTTAAGGGTTCCCTTTTAAAGATGACCAACTTTGTATCCCCCACACATCCCTAAAAGAAGCCTTGATCAAAGAAGCCCACGCTAGAGGATTGGCTAGCCATTTTGGTCGAGACAAAACCTTCCACATCATTAGCCAAAGGTTCTTTTGGCCTCGAGCAAGGAGGGATACTAATAATTTTGTGAAAAAGTGTGGAGTTCGTCAAAAGGCTAAGTGAACCTCAACAAATGCTAGCCTATATTCGCCTATGCCAATTCCTAAGAATATTTGAGAAGACCTATCAATAGACTTTGTTGTGGGCTTACCCTTGATTTAACTAATCTCCCTAGTTAAAAGCAGAAGATATGGCTGAACGCATTTAGAAACTTAAAAAAGAAGCCCTAGATCACCTAATAAAAACACATCTTGCAAAGAAGAGAGGGATAAAGGGAGAAGTTCATTTTCAACATCTTACAAAGAAGATGGCACATTTGAGAAAGAAAAGGTTCCAACTAGAACCTATGGCAAACTAAAGGATATGATAGACATATTGGTCCTTGTAAAATACTAGCTAAATACGAACCTAATGCTTACAAGTTAGAGCTACCAGATGAAATCAACATCAACCTTGTTTTTAATGCTGCAGACTTGAAGAAATACCATGCATCGATGAATTTAGACTTGCTGACCCGACTTGGTGGAGTCTGAAGCTAGGGAGTGGATTATGATGTAATGTAAATTACTTGGTCGTTTTTAGCTAAAGCTGTTAGATAGTTAGATAAACTGTTTTAGTTAGTTACTTGATAACTAACCTTGTATTAAATCTTCCCTATAAATAAATTCATTCACAGAAAAAACTCTTCGATAGTTTACACAAAAACTACTCTTCCAATGGTTACATTTATTTGTTTTGGTCTTGCATCTATTTAGTTAAGTGTGGAAGAATCTTTGACAAGGTCTATAGAACAAAAAAAAAATGAATGAAGGGTTGCGATTTGCTTAGCCAAACATGTTTTCCTATATCCATGTCCTCGACAAACTACTTCCTCCCTCAAATACGAACTTAATGTAGTAGGTTGATCTCACTCTTAGTGCATTATCTCAAACCTTTATCCAAACAATGTTAAGAGTTCTTTAATCCAAAACTTATAGTCCAATGCCACAGTTCCATCCTAAAGTCTCATATCTTACCATTTCTTTTTGGATCCTTTAGAGTCCTTTGTGTTTTTTTCCAATTACATTTGTATACCCAAACTTGTTATCCTAACTTTTCTTTTTGTGTGGTCTACAGTTCTCTATGTGTCTTTTTCTAATGTCATTTGTTTAGCTAAACATTCTTTTTCTTATATCCATATGTCTCTAACAAACCACCTCCTCTCTAAAAGAAAAACTTAATCCAATAGGTTAATTTTACCCTTGGTGCACTACATCAACACTTGATCAAATTTGATAACCCTTTATCCAAACAATGCTAAGAGTTTTTTAACCCAAAACTTATAGTCCAATGCCACACTTGAATCCTAAAGTCTCATATCTTAACATTTCTTTTTAGGTCGTTTATAGTCATCTGTGTCTATTTCTAATTACATTTATATAGCCAAACTTGTTATCTTAACTTTTCTTTTTGTGTCGTCTACAGTTCTCTATGTGTCTTTTTTCAATGTCATTTGTTTAGCTAAACATTTCTTCTTATATCCATGTCCTCGACAAACCACTTCCTCCCGAAAAGAAAAACTTAATCCAGTAGGTTAATGTCATTCTTGGTGCACTATCTCAACACTTGATCAAATTTGATAACCCTTATCCAAACAATGCTAAGAGTTCTTTAACCCAAAACTTATAATCTAATGCCACACTTGCATCCTAAAGTCCCATATCTTAACATTTCTTTTTGGGTCATCTATAGTCCGTGTCTATTTCCAATTGCATTTGTATAACAAAACTTTTTATTCTAACTTTTCTTTTCGTGTCATCTATAGTTTTCTTTGTTTCCTTTTCCAATGTTATTTGTTTAGCCAAACATTTTTTCTTATATCCATGTCCTCAAGAAACCACTTCTACCCTTAAAAACTTAATCTAGTAGGTTAATGTCATTCTTAGTCACTACCTCAACACTTGATCTTGATCAAATTTGATGACCATTTATCCAAGTAATGCTAAGAATTCTTTAATCCAAAACTTATAGTCAAATGCCACACCACTTCCATCCTAAAGTCTCATATTTTAACATTTCTTTTTGGGTCTCTGTCTCTTTTTCTAATTACATTTGTATGACCAAACTTTTTATCCTACATTGATGTCCATGACAGATTACCTCATCCCTAAAATAAAAACATAATCCAAATTCTAATCACTCTTTAAGGCCATTATCTCAACAATTAATCGAAGTTGACAATCCCTATCTAAACAATGGCAAAAGTTCTTTACTCCAAAACTTGTAGTCCAATACCACACTTCAATCCAAAACAATCAAAGGCACGAAGGTTCAATCATCGTTCCTCGTTACATACACGTCAACCTACATGTTCTACTCAATAGTATTCCATGTGTTCTTTTCCTTGTTCAGTGGTGTGGCGTATTGTTATCCTCCATATCCATTTCCATGATGAATCACTTAGTGCACTATGAACACTTAATCCAATTTGATAATCCTTTCCCCATAAAATAACAAGAGATCTTTAATCCAAAACTTGAAGTCCAATGCCACACTTCAATCCAAAACTCTTGTATTCTAGAATTTCTTTTTGTGCAATCAATAGTACTCCATGTCTTTTTCCAGTTTCATATGCATAGCCTAACTTTTTTGTCGCATATCCATATCCACGGCAAATCGCTTCATCTCTAATAAACACGTAATCCAATTTGCTAATCTCAGCCATTAATCCAAAATTCTTTTGTCCATCTTTCTTCCTCACAGCATACATAGGCATTTTTTCTTTTTATGTGTATTCAACCCAATAGTCTAATGTAATCTTTCCATATCATATCCATGACCTATCGCTTAATCATACTTACATAACTTTGCTAATCCTTTATCTAAAAAATGAAAAGAGTTCCTCAATTGAAAACTTGAAGTGTAATGTCACACTTTTCCAAAAGTCTTTTTCCAAAGAATAAGAAGATTTCCTTGATGAAGAACTTGTAGTCCAAACCCTAAACCCTAAACCCTAAATCCAATGTTATCTTCCCTTGTCCATGTCTATGAGATATCACTTAATGTACTATTTGAGCACTTAATTCACTTTGCTAATCCTTTATCTAAAGAATTGCAAGATTTCTTTAATGGAAAACTAGGAGTCCAATGTCACGCAAAATTCTTTAATTATCCAAGTCAAATCTCATAAACTTAATCCAATTGGTAAGTCTATTGGATTAAGTTTTGTATTGGAAGGTTTTATTTCTCAGGGTTGATCTTTGTTTTCTGTTAGGTTGTGGTCGCTTATCTATTGTTATATTTTTTTTCTTATTATTTTCATTTCCTAGTAATTTTGAGCATTAGTCTCTTTTCATTATATCAATGAAAAGTTTTCTTTCCTTTCAAAAGAAAGTTAAATAAAAGTGTCTTTTAGACTCTTTAGGTCCTCTGTTGCCTATTTGGAGCCCATTTTTGGTTTTTTCTTATGTTTACTTCGTATTCTTTCATTTGTTCTCAGATGAAAGCTAGGATTTTCACTTTTAAAAAAAAAAAAAAAAGAAGAAGAAAGAATTGGTCGTAATGGACTAAAATATTTCATGAATATTTTTATTCCTTTGTGAACTCCTCTCAAGTTCAACATTCACTGCAATTAGCTATTGCAATTTAATTTTTACTCTAAAAACAAAGACATGATAAAAAACACATAACCAAAAGAAAGATGTAATAAACAAAACACATGATAAGCTAGCCTTATTATTATTATTATTTGCAGCGGCAAAATCTACTCAAAGTGAAGGCAAACAACAAAATCTGACCATAAAAAAGTCACATAGAAAGTAAGCTAACCTTATTATGAGAAAACCAGTTCCAAAGATGTATTTCCAGTGAGAACTAGGCCACACATATGCTGGTTCATGATGTCAACAGAAAATTTCTTTGGCGAAGAAGTTTTAGAATGGAGCAACTAGGTGTAGGCTTCCTTGTTGGATGGCCCCAACTTTATTCTCCATTTCCACCTGAAATTTTGAAAACATAGTTACTAATCAAGTATTCTTCTTTGGCAAAGGAAATGCAAACAATAATGTCAAACCAATGGAGACATGGATGATTTGAAACCACAACATCAACAATTTGTCATCGAAGTTTGAAAAGTAAATAGAATTAGTTATGTCTTCTATATATAGTTCATGGTTATGACCCGTAGGAATGTTAGGAAGAGCAATCTTAGAACCAAAAACATCATTCTCAAAAAACCCAATAGGTAAAAAGCAAAATGATATAAAGAACCCCATCAATATTTGAAGGGAAGAAAACATTTGGATTCTCTATGTACATGCTTGTAATGAAATCATTGATTGTCTTGGACTATTTTAAAGGAATGCTAATACTATATCTAGAGAGATGTTTCTTTCTATGAAGTGTTTGAAATCAAATGGTAACATACAAGAATTCTTCTATATTCTAGGAGCAATGCAGTCTACAATATGGACCAAACATACTAAACAACAATGAGAGACGAAGAATGCAGGACAAGAAATACTGAAGTGTTGATTTGGTCAAAACAATGAAAATTAGAATAAGAGTAAGAACAGATAAGGAAATACACATCTGCTAGTTTGGTCCATCTCTCTCTCTTTTTTTTTTTTTTTTGATTTATTTTGCTCATGTTTTAATTATAAATGTTGAAGTGTATTTCTTGTTGGTTCAAATTGCCTGGCATTTTCAATTTGTAGAGGGTTCTCTCCAGATGCCAAAGAGTAACGTCCATCAGGTTTTATTAAGCATTTCCTTGCCTTTGCATTCTCTAGTACTTGTGCTCTCTTTTCAACTCTTTTATTGGCTTGCTTGGCATTTGTTTAAAATGGAATGCTTTCATTTGCACTTCCTTTTCAAACTTTGTTTTTAATTTCTTTTCGCTCCTTTTGAGTTCATATCTTTTACGTTTTAGGCTCTTTTCATTTCTTCAATGAAAAATTTCATTGTTTGTTAAAAAATAAACTGATAAAGCAAGCCACATGCCTACAACTCAAGAATAGGGACAACAAAACCAACATAGAGCAGAAGAAACCATGTAGTATTCTTAATTAAATTTATAATAGTAATTAGAAGAAAGAAATTATATAAGAACCTGGGGATCAACTATGCAACCATGACATAGAGGAATGTGCAGCAAATAAAAAATCGCACATTCTGGAGTGAATTCAAAATCATCATTTCTGCAAATACAACATTAAACGTAGTTCAGAAAAGGCAGACGAAAATAAAAAGACTAAGTGAGGATTTAAGCCTATACTACTACCTCCTAAACTTAATATTAACATCTATCCCTGTTGCTAGACGTGGCAGATCAATGGCATCAGCAATGTTCTGCTGTTGGTTCTCAACAAACCAGCATATTTATTCTGTTAACCAACAAGGTGAATATCAAAGAAC
>NC_066860.1:229125-231625 GCF_025177605.1 Cucumis melo | reverse complement strand
TAGGGTTTAGGGTTTAGGGTTTAGGGTTTAGGGTTTAGGGTTTAGGGTTTAGGGTTTAGGGTTTAGGGTTTAGGGTTTAGGGTTTAGGGTTTAGGGTTTAGGGTTTAGGGTTTAGGGTTTAGGGTTTAGGGTTTAGGGTTTAGGGTTTAGGGTTTAGGGTTTAGGGTTTAGGGTTTAGGGTTTAGGGTTTAGGGTTTAGGGTTTAGGGTTTAGGGTTTAGGGTTTAGGGTTTAGGGTTTAGGGTTTAGGGTTTAGGGTTTAGGGTTTAGGGTTTAGGGTTTAGGGTTTAGGGTTTAGGGTTTAGGGTTTAGGGTTTAGGGTTTAGGGTTTAGGGTTTAGGGTTTAGGGTTTAGGGTTTAGGGTTTAGGGTTTAGGGTTTAGGGTTTAGGGTTTAGGGTTTAGGGTTTAGGGTTTAGGGTTTAGGGTTTAGGGTTTAGGGTTTAGGGTTTAGGGTTTAGGGTTTAGGGTTTAGGGTTTAGGGTTTAGGGTTTAGGGTTTAGGGTTTAGGGTTTAGGGTTTAGGGTTTAGGGTTTAGGGTTTAGGGTTTAGGGTTTAGGGTTTAGGGTTTAGGGTTTAGGGTTTAGGGTTTAGGGTTTAGGGTTTAGGGTTTAGGGTTTAGGGTTTAGGGTTTAGGGTTTAGGGTTTAGGGTTTAGGGTTTAGGGTTTAGGGTTTAGGGTTTAGGGTTTAGGGTTTAGGGTTTAGGGTTTAGGGTTTAGGGTTTAGGGTTTAGGGTTTAGGGTTTAGGGTTTAGGGTTTAGGGTTTAGGGTTTAGGGTTTAGGGTTTAGGGTTTAGGGTTTAGGGTTTAGGGTTTAGGGTTTAGGGTTTAGGGTTTAGGGTTTAGGGTTTAGGGTTTAGGGTTTAGGGTTTAGGGTTTAGGGTTTAGGGTTTAGGGTTTAGGGTTTAGGGTTTAGGGTTTAGGGTTTAGGGTTTAGGGTTTAGGGTTTAGGGTTTAGGGTTTAGGGTTTAGGGTTTAGGGTTTAGGGTTTAGGGTTTAGGGTTTAGGGTTTAGGGTTTAGGGTTTAGGGTTTAGGGTTTAGGGTTTAGGGTTTAGGGTTTAGGGTTTAGGGTTTAGGGTTTAGGGTTTAGGGTTTAGGGTTTAGGGTTTAGGGTTTAGGGTTTAGGGTTTAGGGTTTAGGGTTTAGGGTTTAGGGTTTAGGGTTTAGGGTTTAGGGTTTAGGGTTTAGGGTTTAGGGTTTAGGGTTTAGGGTTTAGGGTTTAGGGTTTAGGGTTTAGGGTTTAGGGTTTAGGGTTTAGGGTTTAGGGTTTAGGGTTTAGGGTTTAGGGTTTAGGGTTTAGGGTTTAGGGTTTAGGGTTTAGGGTTTAGGGTTTAGGGTTTAGGGTTTAGGGTTTAGGGTTTAGGGTTTAGGGTTTAGGGTTTAGGGTTTAGGGTTTAGGGTTTAGGGTTTAGGGTTTAGGGTTTAGGGTTTAGGGTTTAGGGTTTAGGGTTTAGGGTTTAGGGTTTAGGGTTTAGGGTTTAGGGTTTAGGGTTTAGGGTTTAGGGTTTAGGGTTTAGGGTTTAGGGTTTAGGGTTTAGGGTTTAGGGTTTAGGGTTTAGGGTTTAGGGTTTAGGGTTTAGGGTTTAGGGTTTAGGGTTTAGGGTTTAGGGTTTAGGGTTTAGGGTTTAGGGTTTAGGGTTTAGGGTTTAGGGTTTAGGGTTTAGGGTTTAGGGTTTAGGGTTTAGGGTTTAGGGTTTAGGGTTTAGGGTTTAGGGTTTAGGGTTTAGGGTTTAGGGTTTAGGGTTTAGGGTTTAGGGTTTAGGGTTTAGGGTTTAGGGTTTAGGGTTTAGGGTTTAGGGTTTAGGGTTTAGGGTTTAGGGTTTAGGGTTTAGGGTTTAGGGTTTAGGGTTTAGGGTTTAGGGTTTAGGGTTTAGGGTTTAGGGTTTAGGGTTTAGGGTTTAGGGTTTAGGGTTTAGGGTTTAGGGTTTAGGGTTTAGGGTTTAGGGTTTAGGGTTTAGGGTTTAGGGTTTAGGGTTTAGGGTTTAGGGTTTAGGGTTTAGGGTTTAGGGTTTAGGGTTTAGGGTTTAGGGTTTAGGGTTTAGGGTTTAGGGTTTAGGGTTTAGGGTTTAGGGTTTAGGGTTTAGGGTTTAGGGTTTAGGGTTTAGGGTTTAGGGTTTAGGGTTTAGGGTTTAGGGTTTAGGGTTTAGGGTTTAGGGTTTAGGGTTTAGGGTTTAGGGTTTAGGGTTTAGGGTTTAGGGTTTAGGGTTTAGGGTTTAGGGTTTAGGGTTTAGGGTTTAGGGTTTAGGGTTTAGGGTTTAGGGTTTAGGGTTTAGGGTTTAGGGTTTAGGGTTTAGGGTTTAGGGTTTAGGGTTTAGGGTTTAGGGTTTAGGGTTTAGGGTTTAGGGTTTAGGGTTTAGGGTTTAGGGTTTAGGGTTTAGGGTTTAGGGTTTAGGGTTTAGGGTTTAGGGTTTAGGGTTTAGGGTTTAGGGTTTAGGGTTTAGGGTTTAGGGTTTAGGGTTTAGGGTTTAGGGTTTAGGGTTTAGGGTTTAGGGTTTAGGGTTT
>NC_066860.1:226038-229025 GCF_025177605.1 Cucumis melo | reverse complement strand
TACAAATTGTGACCCCGATCTCGCAGATATTTCGATTCCAGCGAATGATGATGCTATAGCTTCAATCCGATTAATTCTTAACAAATTAGTATTTGCAATTTCGAGAGGGTCGTTCTAGCTCTATACGAAATTCTTGATTAATAATAAGATAAATCAATTTTGGGGGGAACTCCATAGATTTCGGGAATTGGTTACTATTCCCGAATCGCACAAAAGAGATAAAAAAAACTAGGGATATTGTAATGTAATAAATTGGTATCAAAAATAGACAACTCAAGGCAAGTAAAAAAAAAGACAGTCGAATCAAAATAATTTGTTTTACAGTTCTATTTCTTTCAGAGGGCAATATGAATATTCTATTATGTTCTATCAACACACAAAAAGGGTTATACGATATATCTGGTGTGGAAGTCGGCCAACACTTGTATTGGCAAATAGGAGGTTTCCAAGTCCATGCCCAAGTACTTATTACTTCTTGGGTTGTAATTGCTATCTTATTAGGTTCAGCCATTATAGCTGTTCGTAATCCACAAACCATTCCTACTGACGGTCAGAATTTCTTCGAATATGTCCTTGAATTCATTCGAGACGTGAGCAAAACTCAGATTGGCGAAGAATATGGTCCATGGGTTCCCTTTATTGGAACTATGTTTCTATTTATTTTTGTTTCGAATTGGTCAGGAGCTCTTTTACCTTGGAAAATCATACAGTTACCTCACGGAGAGTTAGCCGCACCCACAAATGATATAAATACTACTGTTGCTTTAGCTTTACTCACATCAGTAGCATATTTTTATGCGGGTCTTAGCAAAAAAGGATTAAGTTATTTCGGTAAATACATTCAACCAACTCCAATCCTTTTACCCATTAACATCTTAGAAGATTTCACAAAACCCTTATCACTTAGTTTTCGACTTTTCGGAAATATATTAGCTGATGAATTAGTAGTTGTTGTTCTTGTTTCTTTAGTACCTTTAGTAGTTCCTATACCTGTTATGTTCCTTGGATTATTTACAAGTGGTATTCAAGCTCTTATTTTTGCAACTTTAGCTGCAGCTTATATAGGCGAATCCATGGAGGGTCATCATTGATTAGTTTTCTAAATACTCTTTTTTTTAGCTTAGACCAAGGCAATGTATACATGGCTCAAGATAATCTACTTAGGGAACATAAATATACAAATAATCAAAAAATAAGGAAGGTATATACTATCTAGGGAGTAAGACTAGAAAGATTACGATATTCGGGAATTAAAAAAAAAGGAAAGAGATCTAAAAGATCTTTTTCCTCTCAACGATTGAACAAAAAAAAATTACATGAACTTAGATTAATAAAATATTGATATTTCTATGCAAGGATTTGGACTAATGAATTCGTTCATTTAGATTGATTGTCTCCATGTGGGATAATTCTAAAAAGAAAGGGTTTCCAAAAAACGAGAAAAAAGGATTGGGTAGGGTAGAGTAGAGGAGAGTGGAGTCAACTAGATGTATTGAATCGAATTGCTATAAGACAACCCTTGTGGATATTTCGAAGAATGATTCTCAAATTCGATGGAATCCAAGATATGAATAATTGGTTTACGTTAGGTAAGAAACACATGTATATGTTATATTAGATATTAACTAGTTATATAGGAACTAAAGATATATCTAATCCGCCCTACTACTGTGAATTTAGATAGGGCTTACAATGGAAGTCCTTCTGTTTCGGCTGTAATGTAATTTTGAATTCAATATTGAATGAATAGAGAGATTAAATCAAGAAAAACAATGAAGAATTCAAAGAATGCTTTAAAAGAAATGGAAGAACAAAAGTCGTATGGATTCACAAAAACTACGTGGATGGATAGGAACTAAAAAAGAGAGATTGAAGTAGTTTGGACGATTCAATAATATTATTACTTCAATTCGTAATTTTTAGTTGGATAAATCTTAGTGATGGAATAATAAGTTATAATTCATTGGTTGATTGTATCATTAACCATTTCTTTCTTTTGGTGTGAGGAACTTATCATGAATCCACTGATTTCTGCCGCTTCCGTTATTGCTGCTGGGTTGGCCGTCGGGCTTGCTTCTATTGGACCTGGGATTGGTCAAGGTACTGCTGCGGGCCAAGCTGTAGAAGGGATCGCGAGACAACCCGAGGCGGAGGGAAAAATCCGAGGTACTTTATTGCTTAGTCTGGCTTTTATGGAAGCTTTAACAATTTATGGACTAGTTGTAGCATTAGCACTTTTATTTGCGAATCCTTTTGTTTAATCCTAAAAAAATTACGTATTTTTTTTCGTATTTTATTTACTTGGACTTGCTGCTCTTGCTTTTTCGAATTATACGAAGCTTTCACTCCTACAATTACTTATTCGTTGGGACAATAACCTATGGGAAGGATTGATTTGAGGATGAGGCATTAGCATACTGACTCGCCTTCTTCCTTCCCTTTCTTAGTCCAATCTCGAATGGAACTTTTTTTTTAGGATTCTTACAACATATTTTTTACTCTATTTCGAATAGAAATAGGAAATTAATAAAATAAAAAAAAATAGAAAGAAATAGATAATTAGTTTTATCTATAAAAGGAGATCATATGAAAAATGTAACCGATTCTTTCATTTCTTTGGGTTACTGGCCATCCGCCGAGAGTTTCGGATTTAATACCGATATTTTAGCAACAAATCCAATAAATCTAAGCGTAGTGCTTGGTGTATTGATTTTTTTTGGAAAGGGAGTGTGTGCGAGTTGTTTATTTCAAGAATAAGTTGGATACAACCAACTGTACTTTTCTAGTTATAACTACGAAAAGGTGCATGATCCCGCGAATTACTTCTGACAAAATGAAGAAATCATATTGAAGAACCATAGCATTTCGTGATTCATTGGTAAATCAACTTTGATTCTCTATCAACCAATAATGTGGGACTATTAACATGGTTAAAACGTTTGAAGTCCAGACGTAGCATGGTACTCTTTCTACTACTATGTTAATAC
>NC_066860.1:216038-223538 GCF_025177605.1 Cucumis melo | reverse complement strand
CAAGACCAAGTATAAAAGAAAACAAGTAAAGTATAAATCAATTTTAGAACTTTCAAATGTTAAAATTGAAACATGAAATAATTTCATTCTTTTCATTTATTAGGTGTTAGTAGGTAGAATATATATATATATAATTTATATAAAATAAAAAATATATATAAATATATTAAAGAAAGTAGATAATATTTCTAGAAATATATATCAATATTAAAATGAAATGTAAATACAATTAAGAAATTTTTTTATAAATATAGTTAAAGTTAAAATTAGATTATATTTCTAATAATATATTTAGAATATCATAAATATCTTAATATTTGGAATTTGAATATCCTTTCTACTAATATCTTATCTTCAAATAAAACAGAATTGAATTATTAGTTTATTTATATAATAAATCTAAAACTAGAGTTACAATTAATATTAAAACTAATTTATAAATTACTATTAATAAATAAGCGTCTCTTATTCAAATCATTCAAAATCTTTCCTTTCTTGACATGATATAGAAAATTTAAAACTAAAAAAAAATATATGAAAAAAAATTGCGTCCAATAGGATTTGAACCTATACCAAAGGTTTAGAAGACCTATGTCCTATCCATTAGACAATGGACGCTTTTGATTCCAATTTTTTTTTTCGTATTTTCACCTCTCTTGTTCGTAAAAAAAATGTGTGAGAATTCCGGAAATTGCATATTGAATTCAATGATGCATTACATTAACTAATACATTAGTTAAAATTTAGTTAAAATTAAGTAAATTGAAAATTTTTATTTGAGTAATTCCATTATTAATTAATTTCTATTTATAATATATATAAATTATAAGATAAGAATATTATAAGATAAGATAAGCGGATAGCGGGAATCGAACCCGCATCGTTAGCTTGGAAGGCTAGGGGTTATAGTCGACGTTGATTCATCATTTTGAACTGAACGTCTCTAATTCAAAACCGAACGTGAAACTTTGGTTTCATTCGGCTCCTTTATGGAAGATGGATAAATTCCTAAATTTATAAGATGTAAACAAAAAAAAATACCATCCATAACATCTATGTCAGCCTTTCCGTCTGAATGCATTCAAAAGGACCCGCTTTATAGATGATCCCTATACAAGAGGAGATTATAACAATCTTTCCAGTTATTTATTTCGTTCCCTATTTCTATTTAATATAATCCTTAGGAAAAGTATTTTGTTTCCGCCGAGCTAAAAAAACGATGTCGACGTCTCTAGTAAACCAAAGACATTGTTTAATAGCTATTTTGTTTTGCTTCAATCTCCCTTATACAAAGAAAAAATTGAAGATTTAGTTACGATTAGAAAAAATTCCACCTTTATCCATGGATCCCTTATTCCTTCAATTGGAAGTATTGATCCAATTCAATAAAATTATGTTTCGTAATTTCATGATCCAATTTTTTCAATTTAGAACATATTTTTGGATACAAATCACGAGAATTTTTATTTTTCCTCGAATCTTTCATCGAGAGGTAAAGGATTAAATCCTTTTAAGAAATAAAGTTTTTGATCGGAATATTAATCAACCCGAAGGATCCCTTAACTATTAAGGGATTAATAGAACGAATCGCACTTTTACCACTAAACTATATCCGCTACAATGCAATTATTGTATATAAATGGACCTTTTGTCGAAGACGAAAATAAGTCGTATTAATAAGTAATAAAAAGATCGGATCAGAAAATAATCATGAAAATTTGAGCGTTGACGTATTTTCATCAGGGCCACTAATGAGATTAGGAAAAGAGGACTCGTTTTAATTAACTAATTAACAAGTTTTTTATTCTAGTAAAGTACTAAAAAATAATAATAAGAAATCGAACCTTGATTCTATATCATCTTTTTCTGTATCATAGGAATTGAAATAATAAATCTTCTTAGGATTCTTGTTGTTTCTATTTTTTTTTTTTTCAAAAACATTTTCAAATCAAATAAATAATTTGATCTACGATTTATTGGAACAAAAAAAGCCCGGCTAGGTACTGACCAGGCCAGGCCGTGGAACTAAAAATAAAAAGAAAAGGGCTTTTCGGATGAAATAAACTAAAAAAGGTACTTTCTTTTTATTTATAAATATTTTTATGAATCTTTAATATATTGGTATTATTTATATATTAGGATTGAAGATATCTCTTCTTTTGAGCCCTTATCTAATGAAATCTAATTTATCTAAATGGAATTCCTAATAAAAAAAAGTTTTTATCGATTTGATAGATATCCATCGATATATCTAGATAATTATCTATATCAATATAATGAAATTATATATCTATAAAGGGGTAGATAAAGATAATAAAGAGAGATAAAGAAGGGCTTTTTTCAAGCCTTTATTTTCTATTTTTTATACAATGTATCATAGTAATTATCCTTTTTCAATTTGGGGAGAGATGGCTGAGTGGACTAAAGCGTCGGATTGCTAATCCGTTGTACGATTTTTTTGTACCGAGGGTTCGAATCCCTCTCTTTCCGTTTCTGTCAATTACTTGGTATTTTTTTATAGTTGAGGAAAGATGTGGAATAGATAAAATGTTAAGAACATTTCAAAATCAAGCAAGGAAAAAAAATCTGATTTTGTTATTCTTCACGCCCCGGATTACGTCCCGGGTCATTAGATAGGAATCCGAAAATGAAGAGAGAAACAAAGAATATTACTACTGTATAAACAAATAGTTTGAGAGTAAGCATTACACAATCTCCAAGATCATTTTTTTTTTTAAGAGAATAGATTCTCTATTTTAATCTGGTTTGACACCAAGAAATGCAGTGAAGTTATTTCTATAAATAGGAAAAAATTTTAAGAGTTGAGTCCTTGATTACTCAAAATTGGATTTCATACCCACAATTCTATATTGTGGGGGACTCGAAGAGGGTCGTTCAAAGGAAAAAAGTAAGAATAAGAAAATGAGAGTGATCCAGATTTATCATAGCTATAGAATAATTTCAATATTGGATTCAACTTAAAGCTTCAGACTGTATGTACAACTTATCTGATCTTATAACTAGTTAGAATCTTTTTTTTTTTTTTTCTAGTAAATCATGAATTTGTCTCGGACAGTATTAAAAATATTATCGAAAGCTTACAGCAGCTTGCCAAACAAAAGCTAATAGAAAAAAGAATAGAGGTATTACTGGCATAACATCTACTATTGGATTCAAAAAAGCGTAGGCCTCGGGCAATTTGGCGACGAAAAAAACTACTTGAATAAAGGAAAGAATTAAGACAGATACCGATGAAACTTAAGATATTAAGCATAACAATTTTTTTTTCTTTGTTCTTGAAGATAATTGTATTTCTTTTGATTTGATTGAGTTATTAATCCCCTATTATTGCTATGATATAAGGGATAAGGGAAAAATTAATAACATAAAGTAGGTCAAAAAACCTTTCTTTGATTTGAACTCAGCCAATCAAAAATCCTTCAATTCTCAAATAAAACGAGAATAGAAGAAATCCTACTTTCATACAATATCTTAATGGAATTATATGTAATGATCAATAAATTGAGTTTAATTGGATCTATAAACGTATCAAAATCTGAGCAACAATCTAATTTATTCTATAAATATTTGTACTGGAATTGACGACTAAGCACTACCAATATTAGTGTTTATTAGTGTTGAATATAAATGGGGCGTGGCCAAGTGGTAAGGCAACGGGTTTTGGTCCCGCTATTCGGAGGTTCGAATCCTTCCGTCCCAGAGTATGCGTATTATTATTATATATAATAATAGTATATTATAAGATATATGGAAAAATATTCGATATCAGACTATAGATTGCCGTTTTAAACAACCTTATGCTTAAGAGTCTAAATATAGATCGAATGTGATTGTTCTTTATTATTTTCTTATAATGATGCATTTCAGAAATGCGAAAGCCTCTATTATTCTCTATCTCTTAAATGGTTTGTGAAACCCGAGTATTTTTTTTCTGTGGATTTCTGAATTATAAACACGAAGGTCTTGTGTTTTTGGCACTAATGGAATTGAATTAATGGTCTTAAGAAACTTAAGACCTATTTAGGGTTTAGGGTACTAAATTTTAGAGTCAAATAAAAAAAAATAGGTAGGAACAATCGTTTACTCTAGATCTGTTTGACTTTCGCCTTATACAAGATAGTCTAGCACCTCCGAAACTAGTCCAGTCCCCCGTAGGATCCTTTTTTTATTTATGATGCATCTACTCGATCTAATTGGGGGTAGATAGGAGTTAATCCATAACGGAAGATATCAATTTGAATATCTGCCCGAATCTGATTAACAAAGAATCAAGTTACATATGTAACATATTATGTATTTCTTTTCACCTCATTTTTTCGTATGTTTGTCTGTAATGAATAATTGTAAATCCAAGTAACAATTCATACATCTTTTTCACTTTATTTTAAGGAAAGATTATTGAGTCTCTTAAGTTAAATAAACTAGGCAGAAAATGCTGATATGTATGTATTGTTATTATCTATTTTTATCGTTTTATTTCTTTTTTTTTTTTTTATTTTAGATCTATCTAATTGATGGGTTAATCCCGAATATACATTTATTTATCATAATCAAATGTAATAAATCCTTTACAAAAATTTATTCAAATAATATTATAATATAATATTTAGGTAGTAAATTTTCAATCAAGTAAATCTTTTTAATTATTTCTTATGAGTCCTTGGTACTCGAAGAAGTGTTAAACTCGTGAATCCATTCTATGAAGAAATTGAAAAATGGAGATTCTTAATTATTCGTAATTAATTATTTCTTAATTGATTTTATAGAAATTTCAAAAAATCTCTCTCTATCTAGAAAATATCTATATATAGAGAAATAAATATTGCACTCATACAAAAAAATGTTATTGATACAATATATACAATAAAATATGGGTTTCAATAAATTGAAGTATTGCTAAGACTTTTTCAAAAACTACCCATGTCATAAGAGTATAGATTACTATGGACCAACTAACCCAATGACTATACATGATTCCATAAATGAATCAATTACATACCAGTTCCAAGAAATTAGAGGTTATGGTAAAACTTCGTTTAAAACGAGTGTGGTAGAAAGCAACGTGCGACTTGAAGGACATGATCCACTGTGGATTCTTACACCCACCATTTTATATTATATAGGAATGAAGATGCTCTTGACTCGACATAGTTTGTTCGGTTGCACTCGAGCTCTTTTTTTTTTTTAGGGTTTTTGATGTAAATAGTACATGATGGAGCTCGAGTAGAAAGTATTGATTCATTTATCAAGGGCAGAGATCTAGGGTTAGTGTCAATCAATAAGTTAAAACTACTTCGTAAGTATAGGTTCGGTATACAAATCGAAAGGATCCAATTCGAACAAGTTTCAAATTCAAACATCAAATTGGATTAAAAGTGTATCACACGAGAATCCATTATTTATATGATTCTTTGATAAAAAGGAAATCAAAAAAAATGGTATGTTGCTACCATTTTGAAACGATTAAAGATCACCGAAGTAATGTCTAAACCCAATGATTCAAGGAAAGGATAAAGGATCCCGGAACAAGTAAAAATCTTTTTCAATTGTCTCAATAACTAAACTAGATCAGAATGAAGAATCGAAATAGATTCTAACGGAGACAGGCAAAAATAAAGAGGTTAGAGACCGCTCAATAAATGAAATGCTTAAGCTTAAGGGTTTTTTTCCTTTGCGTGAGAGTTATCCAACTTGAGTTATGGGGATAAGAATGAGTTTTTTTTTTCAAAAGAAAAACAAAAGAATAAGAAAAAAATTTTTAAATCATAGTCTAATTGATTTAATAATCTATAGATCTATTTGACATTAATTAGAATTCTATACATAACTTTGAATTTCCTCGAGCCGTACGAGGAGAAAACTTCTTATACGGTTCTGGGGGGGGGTACTTAAAATTTACATCTATCCCAATGAGCCGTTTATCGAATCATTGCAATTGATGTTCGATGCCGAAGAGAAGGAAGAGATCTTCGTAAAGTGGGTTTTTATGATCCGATAAAGAATCAAACCTATTTAAATGTTCCTGCTATTCTATATTTCCTTGAAAAGGGTGCTCAACCTACAGGAACTGTTCATGATATTTTAAAGAAGGCAGGTGTTTTTACGGAACTTCACCTTAATCAATAACCGAAATTCCATTTTTATTAATGAAATAAAAAAACGAGGGTGTGATAACTTAACTTGTATATAGCTTTGACTAACCTTTTCTTTAGTATTTCCCCCTCTCTCTTGTTCTATTCATACTATACACTTATTACCTTAAAATTGCGTCTTCGCTAATGAAAAAATCGATTTTTATTTTATTGATATAAATTGATCTAAGATGAATAGAAAAAAAATATATCGGGTTTATTCAATCCACAAACCCGATATATTTTTTTCTACTTCTTCCTTAATTTCTTCTTTCGCCTACATCTTTTATGTCTATCTATGTTGATTATCTCTATAGTGCCAATCTAAGTACGTAGTTTTTTTTAATTCTTTTCTATTATTTTAATAGAATTTATTATTATTAGAATATTTTCTCTTATTCTATTTTGTTAACTTTATCTAGTTAAATATAGTTATTCAACTCAAATTGTTATTTCCATTTGTTTTTTATTCATTTATAATTCTTTTGTTTTGTCCATTATAGGCGTTTTTCATTATTCACATTAATATTGACAACAGTGTATCAAACAAATATAATCCGATTGTGTATAAATGAAGCTAGTTATCTCCCTTTCATGACCCTTGCTTTTCACGCACATGATGGTCTCATTGTATTTTTTGTGATACAAAAAATTACTTTTGTGTAAGTGATATAAGAAGTTTTTTTTATTGCAATATTTTGATTACGTCATCTAATTTCATTTCTTTTGTTATTTTGATTCCGATTGTATCTACACAGAAAAATTTTTCATATTTTGGGGTTGCTAACTCAATGGTAGAGTACTCGGCTTTTAAGTGCGGCTAGCATCTTTTACACATTTCTATGAAGTAACAGATTCGTCCATACTATCGGTAGAGTTTGTAAGACCGCGACTGATCCTGAAAGGAATGAATGGAAAAAGCAGCATGTCGTATTAATGGAAAATTCTAGTAATATTTTTACCTTACTAGATTAGGCCAAACTTGTTTGAATTCTTGATGCGGAAAAAAAAGTAAAGTCGGGTCGAATGAATAAATGGATAGGGCACTATGCTCCAATTATAGAGAAATAAAAAGTAACGGGCTTATGTTCTTAATTTGAATGATTCGCCGATCTAATTAGACGTTAAAACTATATTAGTGCTTGATGCGGGAAGGACTTTTCTTATGAGTGAGTTATCCATTTTTTTCTAAGTCCTAACTATTAGTTACTCTACGTTATGAGGTAGAGGGGAATGTGTAGAAGAAGCAGTATATTGATAAAGAGTTTTTTTCCAAAATCAAAAGAGCGATTGGGTTGAAAAAATAAAGGATTTCTAACCATCTTTTTTATCCTAAAATAGAAACCAA